>NC_087520.1:28590140-28732432 GCF_963921805.1 Phalacrocorax carbo
AGCCCCGATGCCTCCCGTGTAAGAGACCAATTTCACAGTACCTCTCCGTGACTGTTTTGCATGCCTTCCCTCCACTGTCCCATGGCATTGGTGGCCCTCAGTGTCACAGGGGATGTGCCCTTCACCCTGCAGGCATTGCAGGTAGAGCTGCCCCCTCCATCTCCTTTGTCCCACTCAATTCACTATGGACTGAAGAGAAAGTTGCAGAGCTGAGGCCTTGATTGGCATGAAGGGCCTTGCAGTTACCTCAGCAGCTGGATGGATGTCACTGAAAGTTAGAGAAGAAAAAAAAAACAAAACCAAGTTAACTTTTGGAAAAAATCTTGTCAGACAATACCTGTTGTAGGAACTGCTTTCAGTGGGATACAAATGCATTATCCTTTCATTTCTGCAATGGTTCTGAGTTGCTTTGTTACTAACGGACTTGTTCTGGAGAGTGACAAGATGGGAACCAGCACTGTAATTACACACGGCTCTTTTTGTGAGGACTGCCATAAAAAACCTGTGTATTCTCATTACCTCCAAACACAAGCAGCAAAACAGATTTCTAACACCTTGCCCTCCATTACAGCTGGACACTGTTCCAGAATGACATGAATCATTCAAAAGTGAAAATGTAACCCATAGAAATGTTATTCAGTAGACTTCATACAAAAGTCTAATTAAAGGATAATGAAAAAAAAAAGTGTATTTTTTGCAGTAGTTGTGGAACTACATTGCTTTTTTCTCAAAGGTCAGATCATCATAGTACAAGAAATTTACAAAAGAAAAATGTTTCCTTTTCCTGGAGTTGGGTAATTAAAAACTTTACCTGATCAATTCACCAAAGGAGACATTCCGTGGCTCTTTAGTATCTGGAATTCCTTTGTTTTTTTAGTTGAAAAACTCTAGTATAGTGAACTAATGCATACAGGGTTTACCTGTGCTTTCTAAATAAAGCAGTGATAATCTTTATCATTGCTCTCTTGACTTTGTTTCAACATGCTTTTTAATGCAAATTTCCTAATCTAACTTGTAAAACATTTAATATTTAGAATATACTCCTCTAAGATCCATCAAAAGAGGCAAAGCTGCATAACAATGCCTGGTGCTGCAGCATTGTAAGCCTGCTACAAAGGAATGAGGTGATTCTTTCTTTCAGGTCAGAAGGTCAGGCTTCACTGCATTAATTTTGCTGAGTCTCTTTGTTATTTATAACAAACAAGGTCATTTATTTTCATTTCCTTGTTTCTAATTGCATGCATCTCCTTTGGAGTATGAACTCAGTAAACAGGTGGCTGAAATGCTGGGGAAAATGCTTGAAGCTGTTCCAGAAAAGAGGGCATGTCCCACACTGGTAAAGCAATTTGATGAGTTAGAGGTTTAGTCATAGCAGGATGTGCACCTGCTTGAAAGCAAACACGCTTCTCTTTGGCACACACAGATACATGCAAATTAAAAGAGATTATTTCACTCTGAATGGCGGGTTGACATTTGTTCAAATTTAACATTGTATATTTTAAATAAAGCCTTGGTGTATATTAGGGAAATACAATCTCTTTTCAGCTGCTTTTGATTTTTTTTCCGCTTCTCTTTGATGAGTATTACAAATGAATGATATTTCTTCACTATCTGAGCCTACAGAAAGAGTACATCTCCGGAGGACAACTTTATCAGGGAATCTTTATTATGAGAACTATCTCCATGCACTGAAAAAAAAAGATGGGATAAGGAAAAGCTAGGATGTTTGACTGAGAAGGAATAAACCAGATCTTAAATTTTTAATTCTAAAATGAATTCCCACAAATTAAAGGGCATTCATTGGAGTGATAGTAATATCTTTTTAATCCAGTAAGACCCATGTTTCCAGGCACCCCAAATGGAACCTCTAAATATATTAATGGACAGCTTTTGCATAGGTAGTTATTGAATTTGTGCTTGAAAGTACAGGCACTATATGGCCAAATATGTGGCTGCTTTGTTCTGAAAGATGATATACCTTATGGACTACCTTGATTTTAGGGACAGTTCGGAATATAGCAGGAAGCAGTAATTGTCTGGCATGATGTTGTTGATAGTTGAGGAGTCCAGGGCTGAATCCATAAAGGAAAGAGGTTTTTTTAAGCATGATCCTCTATTTCCCCCCAAAATGGGAGGCACCATGCCCTATGTCTGTAGGCTCTGTGGAGAGCACTGAGGCTTAAGAAACTGTGTCTGAGCAAGGGGAAAATGTGTGAGGAAAGCTGAAGAGATGGACGTGCCATTCCAAGGGACAATTTTTTTGTCCATTTTCTAAGATTGGGCATATGGGGGGCATTTGGAGGAGGCTCTGCAAGGTCATGAATCCCCCTGTCCTCCCTGTCATTTGTCTGCAGATTATTTCCTAAAAGTGGGGCAGGGAAGGCAATTTGGTTGTAAGGATTGTGCTACAGCTTTCATTGTTTAGGATGCATACTGTAGCCTTTCTATGAGGAGATTACTGTCCTGGGCTTCTCTTTCCTTGCATATGAAAATACACTTTGTAATTTCAGGGAGAAAATAACTTTAAATGGTATGTTGGAGGAAAGAAAATATTTTGTATCTCTAAGATAAAAATCCAAAACCTTTCTGCAGGAAAATATTTGTTTCTTGAATGTAATTATAAATGTCATTGTACATTCTTCCTGACTTCAATGCTTATCTTGAAGAATTCAGTGAAAATAAATTGTTTTCATGAAAGCAGAGAAGCCATTTGATAAACACACTGTCTCAGAAAATTGTTCCTGAAGCAGAGGTCGTTCTCTCGCCTTAAAAGAAAGAGAATATGTTTTACAAAGCAAGCCAGGCAGCAGAAATAAGCATTTTTTGTTTCAGTCAATTCATTTTAAAAAGCAATGTGTAAATCTCATGGAAAATGCTGCATTGATTATTTTGAGTGCTGTAGAACCCTAGAATAAATGGAGTTGAAATGGACTTATATCAAAGAACATTGCATTTAGAAGCAAGTCGGAGTATTATTTTAGTACTGATTTTTTAGATTTGGTTTGTGATCAGATGGTTTATTAAATATTAGCCATTCATGGAAACGAGGGCTGATTCTTTAAGAACAGCTTGGCACACACTGTTTATGAGCTTGGGGAAATAGTCTAGAGTACTGGGTGAAATCTGTCTTCAGCTTTTCAATGTTGAAAACCCAGCCCATTGAAGCATCAAAAATGAGAGCTCAGCTCTATAAACTGAATGTAAGTCCCCTGAATGAAAGTATAGCAGTTCATTTTGGAGGTGTTATCATGGTCCCTAGGTCACACTTCCAGAAATCTGTTTGTTAATTTTTAATCTGATGAATTTATGTATGTGTCTATTATTAAGTCCCAAATTCTATTGTACAAGTACTTATTAAAAAGTGGTTAATTTTTTTAAAATTCTCAGCTAGAATTAGCTGCTGTTAATACTGGAGTTATTAATATACTCTCAGAAGACTACATCATTAATTAGGAGACCTAAAGGATAACTAATGCATCCCTTAGAAGTCTACTTCCAGTATGGATCTGATCTGTCCAAATAAAGCTGTATGTCTACAGACCTATCAAATGTGGATAAATTTTTGTATATCTTCACATATTCTCTATTATTAGTCACTAATTATTCTGTGTTATAACCTGTGCTGGTAGAAGGTGATGTTAATATCACAATAAGGCTCCACACCCTTTGAAAGGGACATGAGAACAGCAGCATTCTTAAATAATGATTTTTATTTCTAAGGCATGACTAAAACTATACATTGCTGAAATCTTGGCATTGTCTTGTCAAGTCCTTCAGTAGCTTCCAAGCGTTGACCAAAAGCCCATACCTTCCACTCCCACCAGCAAAAGATGTGCATTGCAGTCACTGAGAGTATCTACAACCACTTCTGCTGGGGCACTGCTCCTCATATCTCCCCAGGGTACCATGCAGGCTCTCAAGGGTAAGATGCCTTCTCTCTGGAGAAATCCAGTATTATTGCATTAAACCCAGAACATCACAGAAAGGTATTTTCTTGATCACTCCAGGAACACCACCACATCCTTATTTATATGCTTTATAATAAAATGTATGCACCTGAGATATATCAGAGGTCATATAGCTATATGGTGTATATTTCAAATAATTGCCTGATAGAACACTGGATGAAATTAAAACTGAAAAACATATATGAGTGAATCTGGAGCAGATACAAGGATTAAATGTAACCTTTCTCACCTAGAAATACTCTTCACCATATCTCACTATGACTTTTCAGATAAGTTTCATTAAAGTAATTTTTGTAGTAATTAGATTTGATTCTACTGAAAAATGAAAGTTTCTGCCTGACAAATTCCTTTAGACTAATACAGAAATTTAAAGAAGAATTTGGATTGCTGAGATGTGTATGTTTTTCTTTCTGTAGACATTGGCCTTGTAAATTCCCTTTAAAAAGTAGATGCCAGCAGCTTTTTTCCCCCCTCTTTCAATAAATCTTTTAGTTTAAATTCAACAAATGTATGAATGTGGAGAGGACCCAAGGGGAAAAACAAACAAACAGAAACATACCACATGGCTTCCATAGCTTTATATCGACAGATGACATAAATGGAATATATAGAGATATATACAAAAAAATAGATATATACACACACATAAACACACGAGCCATCTCTAACCAAGTTTTCCTGTCTTGCTTTAAAATGGCATCCCTGGAAGAAGGAAATACATTGCAACAGTTACTTAGTTTCAGTTAAAGCTTTTGTTCTTCAATGCTAATTTAGAAAGAACACTGTTCCAGTCATTGTTCTCTTAAATAAGTTAGTTTTTATATTGCTGGACAGTTCCTTTTCTGTTTCAGTACTGCAATCAGTTTGTTTTTCAGTGTGGTCTTTATCTCACCATAACTGTACAGGATACTGTAACACTGCAGTCAATAGCAACAGGATATTCACTTTGCCAAAAAGTAATCCTATATTGTCCATTACACACCAGTTATTTTGGAGGGTTGTGGTATACTTTCTTTAAAGCAGCATAGTTCAACAGTATTAGTGGTTGTCTCTGCTCTGTAGGCAACTCAAATACTTGGTTTTCTGCTAGAATATGGTTAAAATTGTCCTATGTGAGTTGAGGTGGAAAAATACTCCAGGGAAGATGAGAGACTTCAGCAATTCACAGAAATATCAAAGCAGGCATATGTCAATGTTTGAAAAGTTTAATAATTTTGTTTTTCGCAGTTTCACAAAGTAATGCATTTCCTGACTTGGGCCTGAAAGAAATAGAATTTTCACACACCAAAACTTTCAGTTGTGATTTTTTTTTCCTGTAATGCTCAATACTTGTATTTTGAAATAATTATTTGTATTTTTAAGGAAGGACTACTAAAATTACTTTTTTTAAAAAAATCCTTTGATCTATGGTTTTCTAGATGCAGCAACTGAAACAAAGAGAAGGTAAATGATCATCTGGCAGACAAGCACTAGACTCCCTCTCCCCCAATTATTTGGCTGCTCCCATCTGCTGGGTGACATTCCCTCCTTCACTGCAGGAAACATGGTCAGTTACTAATAAGTGTTTATTGATCTCTGCTTGAGATACTTGCTGACAAATGTAGATATCAATGAATATTTGATCTGAATTGATGCTAAGAAGAAAATTTTTTTCTTTACTGCCTCATTTATAAAAGATATTCATGCCTGCATGATCACTCATAAATGCCAGGTGACTCTACAACCTGATGAAAAGGGAACTTCAGTGAGATAAACTCTAATGAATTAATATGCTGTTAACTGTACTTTTTCTTAGCCAAAATTTGACAGTGTAGTTGTTGCTTTGAGGGGTAAGTCAAAATATGATTGATTCTCAGCAGCTGTACTTGATAAGTAGAACATAGGTCTAATTCAAAGCCCATTGCAATCAACTAAAGGGACTTCCTATTAATTCTGAGAGGCTTTACATGATTTTCTAAACCAGACCTGGTTGATACTCAATTTTCCTTTTCTCCTCCTGTATTCCATCCTTTATGTTTTGTGCCCTTTCACCCTCCGCATGTGCTCTGGGAGGAAGGGGCTAAGATACTGCTCCTTAACAGGTGACATCCAGGATGTTGTATTCTCTGATCTCCTCTTCCTCCCAGTTCTTATAGGAGCCGATAGGTGTGACCCTGCAGTGTGAAAATGAATGTCAGGTCTTTTTTAATGTTGATTCTGCATTGTGAAACTGGAGCAAAGAGTCTTGGTCCAGCCTCCCAATTCCACTCCTTCTTTCCTTATTCCTTATTTTCCTGCCCCCTCTCATGTTTGCTATTATTGCCAGTGAGGGGACTGTTGTGCCAGAGACATGGGAATTGTTGAGTTGCAGTACTTGTGGAAGACTTGGCTGGCTATCCGAACATCTGGATGATTGAGAGCTGGTGTGTCTGCTCTTATCTCTGAGATTTCTTCCTGACTCTGCTTTTTCACAGAATCACAGGTTGGAAGGGACCTCAGGGATCATCTTAGTCCAACCTTTCTAGGAAAAGCAGTCTAGACAATATGGCCCAGCACCCTGTCCAGACGACTCTTAAAGGTGTCCAATGTGACTGAGTCAACCACTTCCCTGGGGAGATTATTCCAATGGTTGACTGTCCTCACTATGAAAAATTTCCCTCTTGTGTCCAGTCGGAATCTCCCCAAGAGCAACTTGTGTCCATTCCCCCTTGCCCTCTCCATGTGACTCCGTGTAAAATGGGAGTCTCCATCTTCTTTGTAGCTACCCCTTAATTTAAGTACTGGTACACGGTGATGAGATCCCCTCGAAGCCTCCTTTTCTCAAGGCTGATCTTTTACCTTGAATGTAATGAAGTCAACTATTTGTTGGAGTAAATCTCCTCCCAGTGCCTTTTACTTCTGTATAGTAAAAAGAAAGAAAATGTTACTGTGCCTCTGGTGCTGTATCCCTGTTACAGACTGGGAGGCTGACACAGGGTTTGCGAAGTAGTTTGGAGAGGCTGTAAAGGTACCAGCTAAAGATAAAGCAAATAAGCCGTAACCATTAAACACATTCCCTTGCTATGTCCTGGTACAAAGAAAAGGACTCGCCAGGCTCGTGTGGCAATCAGCTAGGCCTGGAACATTAGTATTTACCTGTGCAAGTAGAAAGGTTTCTGGGCAGCAGTGAGAATTTGTGCATGCACGCTTTTGAGCTTGTATATGACCAATTCACTCCGATAAAACTTCTGCTCTTACATCAGAGAAGCAGTCGGAGTGTTCTTAATGGCTTTTAAAATTGAATTGTGATGATGAGTCAGAAGAAAGTATAGCCGAAGATGGAACAAAGTCACAGTTTGTGTGTTACTGCCTGAATCATGATTGTTGGCATTGGTAGGCATACATTCAAATCTTTATGGAACAGTGCTTTTCAAGAAGTTTCTTTGAAATAAAGGCTGCTCAGGACCAGAGAAACTACTGGAATACTCCGCTTACTGTAGGTAGATGCTTACTTTTATTAAACCAGCCAAAAAAGGGGAATGCTTACTCAAAATTGCAAATATTTCATATTTCCAACTGCTCTGACAGGAAAAAAAAAAAAAGAATTCCAAAGCCATAGTTTGAAGGACCTTAAAGAGAATGGCTTGAGAGAAGAATCTGTTGGATTCCTTTCAAGCAAAATGTACAGAAAGATATAAATACCTGGGCTCATATTCTATCATTAATGTACTCCTGAGATAAATACATTGTTACTAACAAACAGATTTGACATCATGTATAGGGATTTAAAGTGTAGCAGAGATTACTCAACTTATTTAATAAACTACATTGAAGAGGTATTGAGAAAGGAAAACACACATGCCTAATTTTTTAATTTGTAAAATTCACGCTGGCACAATATCACATAAAATCTAATATTTTGTTTTAAAAAAAAAAAAATTAGCATATATGTCCTAGTTTCTCTTCTGGTTTTCTTTAAATCACTCATTAATTTCACTGCAGTCTTACTAGTTCTGCAAAAGATTTACTTTGGGCGCTTAGTAGAGGTGCCAAAGCTAGACTATAGTCAGGAACAGGATTTTTTTTTTGTTGGAGGTATCATCAAATTTCTATATTTTAGTTTCATAATTGTATAAATAGACAGTATTTCAAAACTTTTCACCAAATAAAGTTTTGGGGGTGTTTTTCCTAGCTGGAATTTAATTTTTTTTTTGTAATGCTGACTTATTCCATTTCAATTTTCCATTAGCTTCTGCGCTGGTGATGTCAAGATGAAATATTTTGGGGTTTCCCTACTATGCTTTTTCTTTTATTTTCAGAAGAAATGTTAGAATATACTATGTTGGAAACAGATATTCTATCACAGTACTTAAAATCATCATTATTTACACCACCATTACTTGCCTATCTTCTGAGTTTAAAACCTGTAACCCAGAGGTGGTAGTTGCCCACCCACCATGGCACCTTGTGTGCCTCCCACCTGCCACCCCTTGCTCTACAGGCAGGTGTTTCTGGCTCTGGAGTGGAGGCCACTGCCAAGGCCGCGGGACAGGGGGTAAGCTGGGCTGGTCAGCCTGGGGTGTGGCCTGTTGGGCATCCGTAAAGCCCCTTGCCAGCCAAGGCAGGAACACTGCAACAGCCAAAGAGCTTTGTAGGCCATGCGCTGCCCAGAAGCCATATATTGTATAGGTCTGCAGCCCTTCAGCGGCTCCTTTCAATATGAGAACAGGACCAAATCCTAATCTTGGAATCATTTGCTGCTCATCCCTCACTGAAGCAATTTCCCTCTGAATCAACAGGAATGTACTTCCAGATTTTGTTAAAGGTATAGAAAACCACAGCAAGGCAGTCTGGAAATGCCCGTATTATATAGCAGGTACCTCAGAACTTGGTGCCAACAATCTGTTCCTGTACCTGAGAATCTGCTTATTCTAACTTTTACACTTGGGTTTACAGAAATGTTTGTCACCCAGTGGAGAAAACAAAGCACATCTTACTTTATTAACCTCAGTTGAAATGTTGAAATGAGTTTGCTATGTCTATACACTACCACTTTTCTGTCACTGCTTTGGAGGAATACTCAAATGCAACATTGCATTCTGAAGCAGATTCAATGTCTTTTTATTTCTGAACAACTTGTTTCTCTCAGAAGCATAAATAATTTTTGCCACAGGTATGGGTTGTGCCTGTGTGAACACTGTGCTGTCTGTTCCTGAAGCATTTCCCTTCTAGCAACAAAGTAGATTTTGCAGTTTTTTCCCTTTGGTTAAAAATGGTTGACACAATGAGTATGAAATTGGATTAAGTATTTGACGGAATATGCCTGTTTTCTTTTCTACCAAGGCATTTACCTGTTCCTAGATATTTTTTTCTAGAAAGTTAAATTCTAAATACTCCATATAAATACTGATGTCTATCTGTGCTATGTTTAATTCTGCTCTTAGTGCAAAACGTCACTTTAGAGATCTTTCTTTGCTTCAGACTGTGATGCCTCAGGATCAGTACCCTGAACAAGGGTGATGTGGTGTCTCCTGTGCTGGAAGGAGCTACTTGTGTCACCATAAATATCGAAAATAAGGTTTCTAGGAATGGAGTTGGGAAGATGTTCCCTTTCTACATGTTGTAGCTGTTGACTGGTTTATGGTTTGCTCCCAATCTATCTAGGCAGTGCAAAATCACGCCTGGACATGAGGTTTGAGGCATTAAGCCCCCGAGGAGCACGCTTCTGTCTGAACTGGGACCGTAGCATAGGCCCAGGATGTCTGTCCTCGGCAGCCACAGCAGAGATGCATGGACCTTTAGAGAATGTCTTGCTGGTGTTGTACAGCTAAACCTTGTATATTTGCATTGTCATTGCTATTTTGCCACCAAATGGAGTAAACTAAAGACAGGCTGGGGTGTATAGTCAGTTGTATTACAACTGCACAGGACTCAGCCCTAGACCTGAAAGGCAATTCTCTCCCTGTCACAGGAGCCTTGAGTCAAGTGCACGTTTTCAACCTCCTTCCTCACACCTTGTCTGCATGGCATAAGTCATGAGGAGGTTAAATGGCCTTTGTACTGCTTTAGTGTTTCCTCCAAACGTTCTGGAGCAAGATTTTGGGACAGGAAAGCTCCACTCAGGGTAGCAGATACAGCTGGTGCAGCACATATGACTGACTAAACAACTCTGGATTATTAGCGGATTGCTTTGAATCAGCATCCAGTGACTTTGAGGCTTCAAGAAGGCTTCTGTGGAGCAAGCTACTATGTTTTGAAGTCCTGCTCTTGACAGCACACTATACAAACCTCCTTTTTCTGCCACCAGCCTCAGGCAGCAAGGCAGCGGTGTCAATCCATAAAGTGCATTGCCCCCCCCCCAAAAAAATTTAAAAAAGAGAAAAGTGGCGGGAGCGGTGAAAGTTCCTCGCCCAGAGCCATTGAGACGGGAGGGCAGCCGCGGTAAGGGCCGGCGGCCGCCCCCGGGCGTGCGTCGTTGGGGCCCGGCACCGGCCGCCGGGGGCGGCAGCGGGCGGGCGGCGGGAGGGGCGGCGGCGGCGGCGGCGGCGGGGCGGGGAGGGGCGCGGGCCCGGTCGCTCCTCCCGAGGAGCGGTGCCAGCGCGGCGCCGGCTCCTTCGGCACTTCGCCCCGCGCCGCTCAGCCCGTCCCGGCCAGCGCAGCCCTGTTGCACCGACCCCAGGGCAGCCGCCCCCGCCCCGGCGGCCGTGACACCGCGGTGCCCCGCTCCCCCGGCCCCGCGGCGGTGACGGCCCCCCCCCCCCAACACCCTGCCTTTGTCAGCGGTGCGGGCAGGCTGCGGCGGGCAGCGGCGGTCGGTCGGTCCGTCCATCCGTCCGTCCGCGCCGGGCGCGTGGCTCCTTTGTGTACAGCAGCTGCTCCTGAATGCGGAGGCAAAGCCCGTGGCTTGGCACTGAGCTTTTAAAAACCAACAACCCTCCCTTCCTCCCCTCCTCCCACCGAGGCGGACGGGCACCCACCTGGGCTCCGCCGCCCACCTCCTCTCGTCTCCCCCTCGTCTCTACCTTGTTTACCTGCACTTTTCCGCCGTTTCTCTCCCTCGCCGTCCCTCCCGGCCCTTGTTCGTCCCCGCTTCTCGGGAAGGCTCGGCGCTCCGCAGCCCCGATCCCTCGGCGATTTACCCGCGCCCCAGCCCCGGGGAAGGCACCTGAAGGTGGATCTATTAAACCTCCCGGCGGTTTCTCCAAGTACACTTCTTGGACAAAAGCACCGGCATGGATGTAAGATTTTACCCGGCTGCGGCGGGCAGCTCGCTTCCCGGAGACCCCTCCAACCTGGACTTTGCCCAGTGTTTGGGTTACTACAACTACAACAAGGTGATTATTCCCGCGGGTGTTAATTCCTCGCGCTGCACCGGGGCCGGTTCCCCGAGAGCCGAAGTCTGGGCTCCGCCGGGCGGGGGAGGCCGGGGGATGCCCGAGGCGGCGGGGCACGGCGGCGGGTCTCTGCGGGGCGGCGGGACACCCGTCCCCGGGAAGGGGGCCGCCGGCGGCGGGGGTCGCCCCGGGGGATCTGCCCGCCAGGCCGCCGCCTTGGCCCGGCTGTTGGGCGCTTCGGTCCGGTCCCAAACCTCGAAAGAACCGCTAGTAACTTCAGGGACCCGCGACTCCGTCCCCGCCGCGGCCGGGGAACAAAAGGCGGCTCTCCCGAGCGCGCAGCCGCTCGCCGCTCGGGCCCGGACTTGCAGAAGTTCTCCCCGGGCTGGAGCCCCTGGGGGGGCTCCGGCAGAGCCCTGGGTGGCTCGGGCGTCCCTGCGAGGGGGGGCACGGCGTGCCTCCCGCTACTTCCCGATCTCGGACCGTTCCGGCCGGTTTCTAACTAAAGGATTATACCTAACAGGATTATCTGAAAGTACATCAGCTGCCAGCACGGGGAGATAACAGCCGTTGTGATTTGGCGAGGGTTGTCAGAGAAGTTGCAGCATCACTTCTGGCTGTTCGCACCTTCTCCGCGCTGTGCGTAGTTCACGGAGTAAACCTTACGGCCGGAAGCAATAGTCGTTTCCCAGTGGCTACCATCAGTTACAAAAATATGTTTTAATAATACGGGATGATTTGTTTCACAAATTACCCAAATCTCGGAAAGGCAAAGTTAAGGATGACGCTGTGACTCAGGCTATTTTGAAAAAGACTTAGCTGTTTGCGCTGTGATGTGTCAATAGTACATTGAGCTATTAGCACTGGGCCCTCACACATGCACATAAAGATCCCTTTCACACTGTGTTTCTTCTGGTGCTATGTTTGTCCAACCTCTGGGGCCTTTTGTGAGGCACTCTATGAGATGCTGGGGAAAAGAAGGGTGCTACGCGAAGTCTAAACTTGTGTTAAAACCTGGGTGTGTTTTTTTTTTTAGAACCCTTTCCAAATGAGTAGATAAAGTTTGAACTACAAAGATCACTTTAAGAGGGAGAAATAATGTGTATTCAAATAAGGAGCTTCAGTAGCTGAAGAAAACTTTCTCCTAGAGAAATGGCTTCTAAGTAGAGCTCACGAGCATACTTTTCCGTTGCTGTTTACGGTAACCTCTATCTCAGCTGCTGCGATGTTTAAGTTTGTCAGTGCTGATGCGGTGGCTGCCTCCCTGGTCGAAAGGCGCAGATGTACTTTCACTGGAGATGCAGAGCAGCGTTCCGCTGGAGCGTCCGCAGCCCCTGCCTTGCGCATGCTCTCTGTGCCCAGGCATTAGCATGCTGCTTTGTTAGTACTTAATATAGAAAGACACAGGAGCATGAATTAAAGATGAAATATCAACCTTAACTTTGAATGCTGCTAAGGACTTCAAGAGCACTAAAATGCATAGTAAATATTCGCTGCTTTCTGATATGCCAACTAATTTTGGAAACTTGTAACGCTTACTGACAGCAAGCTTACTGTAAATTTCACTTATTCAGTAACTTTATTATGTAATGCATGGCATGCATTTTTTCAGGCTCTGTTACAGGTTACTGTGCAGGTTTTTGTTGTGGTTTTTTTTTTTATGTCCAAAATCTTGAATGTCTTCCAAAAAGCGTTTTTTTTTTTTTTTGTGTCCATGAAGTGGCTGCAAATGCACAGTTATATATAACCTTTTGACTGTGTTTCTCTTCATTGTACAATGAGAACAGAGCACGCATTCAGAAAAAGTCAAAAGTAACTAACTTTTGACCTATTCAAAAATGCATTTCAGTTGCTGTGCTCCTGAACATAATTTTGGCAAGTATCTGTAGGCCAGGCTTCCAATCTGCAGCAGAAGATATTTTAATTAACAGAGTGCAGCTCATGATGCGTGTGTCTTATAATAGATATCTTTGTATGCAAAAGGCCTGATCCAGGGCAGACTGACACACGCAAAGCTGTGTTGCTGTTGCTGTGAGCTCTTCTTTGGCTCAGCTGGGAAAGCAGCAACATGGTGTACAGGTGTTTCAAGGATGGAAGAGGAATTTGTGAATGAGTTCCTAGAAAGAAGAATCTTAACTGTGGTAATCTAATCTTATTTTCTGCATTGTTTATAATCTATAATTATAGGAATCACTGTAAGGTTTGTTTGTTTGGTTTTTTTAAATTGTTCTGGAAAAAGAGTACATTTATTTTGAAATATTTCTTCCCTCCCTCGTTTTCTATCCCTTCTGTCCTTTTCCCTGTGTTCCTATGGAAAATAAATGATTACTCTGTTAGGCATTGGGATGTCCAGAGGGCATAGAAAAAACGAGTTGAAATATTTACTCTGCTGAAGTAAATGGGAGAGCTGTTATTGATTTCATTGGGGACAGTATTTCACCTCAAGTCTTTCTGAAACTCATTTGAGTATCCTGCTCACTCATCCATGCCTGCTTCATTGTTAGGAGCTGAATCCATATTCTCCTTGTGACAGTGACATTGCTTGTGACAACTGCCAGGAAGCAGGAAGTGTGATGGCAAGAGTAAACACGTTGCATGGTAGTATGTATGTGCAAAAGGAGAATTATTTATGTGAAAATATTCTCAGGATCATTAAGAAAGAGTTGATGGCGTATGGCCTACCTGTGGAAAACTGTAACTTGTATCACAATGTCTGAAAACAATTAAACTTAAAGCCTTTTAGTGTAAACGCGTTGCACTCTGCGAGACAATGCTGTCTTCCACCTGCATGCTTTAAACAGGTTTTCCCAGGACTGTGTGGTTTTTTTCCCTTTTGTGGGTACAGCACTGGCAAAAGTGTGGCAGACTGACCCATGAATCTCCAGGCAGGCCATGGGATCTCACCGTGCCTGGTGAGACTAGCAGTGGGAGGAGGATTGCAGCAGCAGGAGTCCTGCCCTTGTAACCACATGTGCTTGGGAGCTGTCCTGGCCCATACCTGCAGGTACCCTTCAGTTGGATTCCTTCTCCAAGCTGCTTTTTAACAGCACTGTCGTGCTTTCGAAATCGGTTGTCAATACTGGATATTCAGACTTAAGGGTAAGGTATGTAATTTGGGGGTTTTTTTTGGGGGGGGAGCAATGGTTTTGAGTATGACAGGCATTTGAAAAGGGACTAAAGTACATAAGTATCTCTGCCATTATGTTAAGTACAGCAGCTTCTAGAAGATTCCAGATTGGGATTATTTTTGTTGAGATGTTGTGCAACATCGTAAGCACATGTAAAGGGCAAAAGAGGAAGTAAAGACACAGAAATACGGTGATTTGTCCAAGGTTATGCAGTCAGTCACTGACATAATCAGGGCCACGACCAAGGTATTCTGAGATTCAGTCCAGTGGTTTATGCTGAATCTCATTCACTCTAATAGGATTACTTACATGTTTAAACTAAAGCATGTGCTTAAGTGCTTTGCTGGATCAGGGCCATATTTGATAAGTTGTCAGTGCTTGTGTGAGAGTACATGACTTGACCCTGCATGTGTCTGGCTGGTGGTGGTTCGGGATAACAACGATCCACCTCTACTCATGGAATTGCATGAGTGAAATCATGGTCTGCCTTTTTCTGGAAGAGTCCTGCTGTGGTGTACTAAAAAACATTCACCAAAAAGATAGCTATAAAAATTACAGAAAGTTGAGGGAGACCAGCTGTTGTAAAACATTCTGCTTTTGTTTTGATCCTTTTTATGGTTCTGCAGGTAGAGAATGATTTTGGTTGTTTGTTATGGTTGAGTAGTTTTTCTGAACAAACTTTTTTACTTTTTGAGTAAATTACATGTCTTGTACTAAAAATATTTAGGGAACTACTATTCATCGTAGCAAATACTTTTTTTTTTTTTAATTAAAGGAACCATAATTCTTATAATGCAGTTTGGAAAAAGGAAAACTCCAAAACCTAAACACATACAGCTCAGTCCTTGAGTTATCATTATATTCAATTCCAGAATCCTTACTTCATTATTTAGCTGTGTCTACATTTTATAGTGTTTATCTCTTCTACACAGATTGTCCTTGAAGGATACAAATTTCAGACATACATACATTAATTTAGGCACTAGCATACATATGTGTGAATGTCAGAGCTTGATGTTTTTGGCTGAAATATTTTGCATTTTACAAAGGAAGCTCCAGAAGGTTATCTTGTTCTTCCAGAGGTAAAGTGAAGACAGCAGTAGTTTAGTAGCATGCTAAACTGGGGCCATAAGTAATTTCTATTAGCGTGTGTTGTTAGGAAAAAATGGATTACAGTTATGCAAATGATTGAAAATTACTCTTCTTGCAAATTTAGTGTGGCTATATGTGTGTAGGTTTTTCTTTCATATAGCAGATGGTGAGAGACAATGGGTGCATGTATTCTTCTAAGATAGAAAGCTCTGTGCTTGCTCATCATCTGCCCTGCATATATGCTAGTTTACTTCTGGGCTCTGGTCTGATGCGGCCAGGGTAGTCTCTGGTGACTGGAAGATGATGTGTGCTGTGGTCATGTGTGTACCTACGGTTTGACCATGACAGAGGTAGCCCCAGGTGATGGGAGAGTAGCAGAAAGCACCAAGGAGTTCCCACAAAGTAGGGAGTAGAGATGCATAAGCAGAGACACAAATATGGGTCTTGGTGGAGACAGTTTAAATAAGGGATGGGGAACTTTCTGTTGCAGTATCAACTCAGTGAATGCCATTTTATCTTCAGTATTTCCCTTTCATCTTCTGGCATATGTGGCAACTGTGCTGAACTGCTTCTTTCCCAGAACAGCCCTCCTCTGCCTCTGACGTCTCAAAACCTGTGCAGGCAACTACTGCTGGCGAGCAAAAAAGTTCCCAAAATATTTGGCTGTCCAATCCAGCACTAAAAATGTTGGATATATAATTCCCAGTGCTTAGAAGAGGAAGTGCAATGATCAGATGAGTATGTTCACATGAATACTATTATAATTTGTATGATTACCATGGCTTCCATTATGTTGTTTTTCAGGATCAGTCATCCCACATGTGTCATGATGTACTTGAAGAGCCGGCTTTGAAAGGAAACCTCTGTATGCCAAAGGCAGAAACTGTACAGAAACCTATGTTGCTCAGAATGAGCATGTGTAATGGTGATACTAATTGGATTATGCAGTGTACATTTTTTGTTGATGAAATAATGCAGATCCTATACTGAATGAACCATTTGTTATCAAGACATATAGAGTTGGTTGTATATAAAGTATACTTAGTAGAAGTCAATTTTAAAAAATATACTTTAGGTGTTTTCATTACAGTGGGTTACCATGTGTTAGTAAGATACTTGTAATAATGTGCAGTAATAGATTAAGAGTTTGAGTTTAATGCTTAGAGGTAATCTGGAGTACTTGTGGTATGTTTGGAAATTACTAGTGGGTGTGTTTTAAAATAATGATAATTTACAGTCACAACTTTGGTGCATGCATACCATGGACATGGATACCCACTCACATGTCTGGCTTTAGAGTGAGGGAATATTGACCTAATCTGCTGGGATGACAAGAGCCTCATTCCCATAGTGTTGCCTGCATCAAACATACTTCATGCAGAGGTACCAAGTCCCACCTAGCCCTATAAGGAAATATTATGAATTTGTAATAAAATCTAAAATAGAAACAGAGGAAATAATAGCTTATATTCTTTGGCGGATATGAAATGAAAGTAGCTTGCGTTAACTGTAAGTTGTGTGACTCATTTGTTGCGTTTTTTTGCAGTGTCCAGCAAGGCGAGGCCAATCAAACTGTGACCTTTGGGTTATGCTGCAGGCTTTTATTAAATTTAGAGTTAATACATGTTTATATATTTGTTGAATTCTGACACTCCTTAAAAACCTAACTAATGCTATTGAATGATGATAATCTAATTTAAGGGGAGAAGACTTTGTACAGCACTACTCCTACCTTTTAATCTGTAATCACATTTCCGCTGCCATAAAATTGAGTACTGTTATACAGACCTAATGGCAGGGTTGAATTTTCAAATGCTTCAAACTCTTATCTGATAGCCGTCCTCTATGCTGTTACCTGTCTGTGTGATGTAGTTATAGAGTGCCAGTCACCATAGTATCTTTGCAATGATTGCTACCAAAATTGAGAACTCTGAGGTGAAAATGTAATCAGGGCTTTAGATAACAATGTCATACAAGTGCCTTCTAGTCTTTGCTGCTATGTTCCGTTCAGATGAAGACTTTGATGAGATCATGCTTGCTGCCATGTTATTCATTATTTATTTTTGTAACAAGGTTTCTATTTCATACCTTTTCAGCTGCATGTTAGCACCTGTCAGACTAATCCAAATTCTGTTTTGAATGTATTCTCTCTGTTGGTACCTAAAACAATATATTGAAAAATACAGGCATTATAGGGCTGCTGAACTAGCAAAACCAAAAAGGGAGACTGTCATTATACAGCTGGTTCTGCCACAGGTACCTCAGATATCCAAACAGATGTTTTCATGAATTTTTTCAGACACTTCATGGTAATGGACAGACAGGCTGAAAATACTATTTTCATCACATTAAAAATAACAGAGTTTTATGAGCAGGGTGCTGGAGATAAGATTGACCAGTGCTGCAGACTCAATTCTCTTGGAAAAGGTATGCTACAAAACCTAGACAATATTAGTTTTAAACAGTTCATCTAGTTTTCAGGTTTTTTTGTATAGTTCGTGTGCCAGCTATTGGCATTGGTGTTCTCCATTTCCTCCTTCGTGGCCAGTTTGCCCAGCAGCCAGCGTTTTGTTGACAAGCCCTGTATAAGTATCAAGAGAGAAAAGTAAAGCTGTCCATTCTCAAAAACTGCAAATTGAAAGTATCCCTTAATATCCCTTTAAGCTTGATTTAAAAAAAAATCATGGGTAGAAAACTACTTGGAGCTTTTTTCCCCTCTAGCACTTGTATCTCAGCTTTGTTTATGCTCATTGGAGACTGATTCAATGTGGGCGTCTTTCACTTACTTATATGGGCATTAGATCAGGCCTGCCCTTGGCATTTCATGGGAGAAATTGTCATCAATTCAATGGTTTATTTTTGCTGTTGTAAGGTTATAGCCCTTCTTACTGTCTGGGTCACTATGAGCATGTATTATCCTTCCTGGCCAAAGACTTGAGAGCTATGACTAAATCTTATGGAAAAGAGTGGGTTGTGACATAGCGAAGTAAAAAATGAAGGCTATGTTGGGATGAAATGCCAGTATTTGGACTGGCAACCTCTGAAGTAAGGGATCTGTTTGTCTTCTGCTTTTTTAAAATTTGTTGTTGTTGTTGGCATGACTTTATCTGCTACTGGCCGAGGTGAGGGCTGCAGAAGCAATAACATGCATATCTCCTCACTTTCCTCATCTGCTTTATGAAGTATGTAATTGATGATTATGTAAAATCATTATGTTAAAGCAGAATATTGCTTGCATAGAGACATTTACATTTGGATTTTGTTTTCTCTATATTTGATATTCTGAAGAGTTCTGGTCAACTGGGCACCCTAACAAAAGGTTGTAAATATGTTTAAATTACCAGTATGATAGGATTTGTGGAAAATGAAGTCCACATCCAGATGATTTTGGTCACTTGAAGCATGTTGTCTTCATCTCTCCATTTTTTTTTCTTATGAGAATTTTTCAAGAGAAACTCTCCTGTGTGTAACACTCAAAGTGGATATAGTTTACATTGTAATTCTGTAAACAGTTAATGTCAGAGAAATTAGATAGGGATCTAAAAATAAATAGTTTTAGATATGCGAATTCATAAAGTATTAGGTTTTGGGGTTTGGTTTGGTGGGTGCTGTGGTTTGTTTTTTTTTTTTTTGCAAGGAACCCATGCATGGAAACAACCTGAGCTGTATGAATCATCCTTTCTATCCCAATGGGACAACTCCTCTATTTAAAGTGACTGATTGATATAAAGGTTTGTAGTTTCAGGATGTATTTAAACACCTTAGTGTTGATTAACTGTCTGATTTTGATATGAAAAATTGTGTTTAAAACCATGCAAAAGCCAATTGCTGCATAGTGGAATAGCTTATTTTCAGAATAGATCAAATTTTCTGCTGTTCTTTTTATGCTACTCTATAGTCATATGGTTTAGACAAATAGTTGAATTTTGAATGGTTTAGGATACTGTATTTCAGTGTTACTTTGTTATTAAAAAAGGGCTTTTGTTAAATTGTACTTTTATCAGTAAACTGTTTTACTGATAAAGGATTAGCAGTCCTCTATTTTTTAAGCAATTTGCTTTCTTAAATAAGAATTTGATTAGGCATGTGAAAATAGCCATTCTGTTTGCTTTAGTAGGTTAATGCTGTTACCTTTGTGGGTTCTTGGCAAGCATGTAAATGAAATGGTGATAATAATAGGTGGCCATGTAAATATGGGGATATCATGGTATTTATTTGTTCTAGTGAAAAACTTGATAGTTGTGGTTTCCTACCACAACCTAACATGGTTTTTTTTCTCCTATTGTTTTGCTTGATATGGTTTGAAATATATTAACCTTACATTAAAAAAACAAAGCCTACTCTATATATGTGGCAAAATTAACAGAATTTTACAATGCATTTTCTGCTCTTTTTCACAGCAGACCTGTAAGTAAAAACAAGACTGATCTCAAGACTGTACACGGGATGCACCACAGATGTAAATAAATACATTGTGAGGTGCAAACACGAGAGCTTAATGTAGAGTTGCACTACAAGCTAATCATTAAAGTAAATAATAGTGACATTCTGTTTGTGGTTTTCTGAAAGTGTCCAGTAACTGTATTTCAAATGATAAAATGAAGTAATTTGTATCAATTTATTCTGTCCTGCCAAATAATTTACAGGAGCAGGATAAGGGATTTAACAGACACTTCTGCTGTCCTTTCCTTCTGACATGATTAAAACCTACTTAAAGTTATCTTTATGCTGCCGTGGTGGCGCAGATGAGACCCAAGGAGTGCATGTTGAGTGGTAAATCAGTTGTTATGTCATACAAGTCAGCCTGGCTTCCTAAATGTGGCTTGCATCATTGCTTCTATGATAGAGATCTACCTGTTGTTTATGACATAGCAGAAGTGCTAGTAAGGAAAGCTGCCTTTGTTTTGTTCTCATACCTCTATCTAAGCATTTTTTAACATAATAGTTTGCTCTGGGATCTTGGTTGATATTTGTAAGGTGCATAGGGTATTGTATGGCTCGTTGAAAATATGTAATTGTTGTTTCAGGGATTTGACATATGTGCATTCTCAGTTCTGATGGTTGTCTTACCTTGGTCGTCTTAAAGTAATGTTCGAATCAGATGTGTGTATCAGTGGCTTCAGTGAAGTGTTTCAGTACCCCGTCCTCCCCCAGTCATCATGCCTTACGGAGATGATGACTTACTTCTGAGATTTTGCCTTTGTGCAATCAGCTTTGTGGGAGGACCCTTGCAGCGTGCTCTGCGTCAGCACATTCTGTGGACAACTTTCCCATGTCCCCTTGGTTCTGCTGCCTGCTTTGGCTTAGACTTGCTGGCCGATAGCATACAGCAAAAGCCTGAAATTCTTGGAGCTGCTGAAATTCTGGGGACAGAATTTCAGTTGATGTGCAGCTCTGACTGAAGAAGGTGAAAGGCGGGCAGTGCAATCTAGGGCCAAATGGAACTCAGAGGGATTAATCAAATATAATATGAAAGGAAAACATAGTAGTTCTGTTGATTAAATACCTACTCACGTAGGCAAACCAATAGCACTTCGGTATTGGGCATACACAGATTTGTGATATGTCCAGTGTACAGCTTGGAGACCAGTCTTGCTTTTCTACCTGTAACTCTTCTCAAAACACAGCTATAAAATTGTATTGTGAGCTTCTATGTTTATTTTGCCTCAATCTGGACTATAGCTTGCCCGGTTTAAGTAGCAAACTGTTTTTCTAAATTTAGTTGGCAAACAACTTGTGATAGGATAGCAGCCTTTTTCTGTCTTCTCCATTAGAAAGTATTTTGAGTAAGGGTAGTGAAGATTGGCTTTGGCGTCTATCAGCACAAATACATTGCTGGTGATAACATATACAAGTATGCTGCCTATCTTCCTGTATTCTTGTCTCTAGTAAATAGCAGTATTTCAAGGAAGGTCTCAGAATTTGCCCTTTTGTTAATAGTCTGGCAGAGAGTTTGCATACTAGAAAAGAATCCCGATTCTTCACTTGGTAATGTATTAAAGGGTTTTTTGATTTTTTTTTTTTTTTGAGCTTTGTGTTGGTTTTTGTAAGGAAAAAATGGCAGCTGTTACTTGTAGTACATGTCACTAATGAATGTTGAATCAATAATGTGACTCTTGTACAGTCACATGTTTTTTAAAATGCAGACAATGTGTATTGGTCTGCATCAGTTGAAACAATCTTCCATGCTTGGAAAATGTGGGCAGAGGCTATTTGCTCTACAGGACACATCAGGATACGTACATCATCTCTGGAGATCATGGGGCTCCTTGTCATCGCTTTTAACTTTTGGACCAATAATTAGCTGAATTCCACTGTGGCTCTCTGCATCATATTTCATGTTATTTTGTGTTTATGCAGAATTATTTCTAAATATAAGTTTTTAAGGTTATTCCATCATGAGGCGTTAAGTGAGAGACAGTGATGATAGAGCTTGATTCATATTATATCTAACTGCAGGTGAACATTATGTTGTTATGCTTCATTCTCAGTGTTTCTGTGACTCAAAAATTATGATAAACACCATTAAAATACCATTACATAAATAGAGTGAATATTTAAAATGGATGTAAAAGGGTAGTCTAGAAATCATAAGAATATAATAGCTATCCATATACTTTTTGACTTGATAAGGTATTTGTAGATCTTCCGAGTTTCATTTATTCTCTTCATGGGTGAGAACTGATAGCAAGCATACACCTTGCTTTCTGCTGTCCAGATGTAACCTTTTTCTTTTAAAATAAGTATGAAAGTAAAAAAGAAGGAATAATTTCCATGGAGGAAAATAAGTTCTGGTCCTTCAGAATCATGAACTCAGATTGATACTTTGCAGGTACAGTGAGTGCAAGCAATGTACCACAAATCTGGCACAGAATTTTGACAGTGAGAAACCTTTGATCTCCTCCTTCTTAACTATTGTTTTTCCATTTCTTCTTATTTTGTTGAGTCTTACTATTTTACTTCATCTTCCACACTGCTGTGGTCAGAAGCAGTCATTATATTCTCTGTTGCCAAAGGAAATGGCCATTTGTTAATTTAGAAAAAGAATAGAGAAGTGGCTGTGAAACACCTTAATGAGAAAGAGGGAATGGTGTCTGGGGAACGTTGTTAAACATTTACAATTTGGGGATCGAGAATTTTCAGTCTGCCTGCGTGTCTAAACTCCCTGCAGTTTTGGATGTTGTTTGGCAGATTTGGGTGTTGTGTTTGATTTGGTGTTTGTGGGTTTTTTGTTTGTTTGTTTGTTTTCTTTTTTTCAGGGGAGAAGAGGGTGAAAATACATGTTATTCAGATTTAAAGATTTCCTATACATTTTGGCAAACTGATCTTTGGTTCTCATTTGATCAGAAGAAAGAGAGAGGTTCATGTTTGCTTCTTCATTCAGTTGGCGTATGGCACCCAAGCAGAGGAGCTCCTATCTGCTGCCTTTTTCTGAAACTCTAGTTGCCAGTGATCTGTGAATGTAGAAATAAGAAATAACAAGATTTTAGATGATGAATCTCAGTATGTATGCTAGAGCAAGGCAAGTTGCTTTATTGATCCCAACTACTGAAGTTTTCCCTGCGAAGATGATTTATGTTTATCTTAAAAAAAAATCAATGAGACAAACAAACTGAACTTAATGTAATAACTGATTTAAAACATACTCAACTTTTTCTTTCTCATCCTTACTTTCTGTAATCTTCTATGGATTCAAAAGAAATGGGTGCAATCCTGCTCTTACACATATATCCTCTTTGAAGAAGAGAGATGTTTCTGCTTTTGGATTGAGCTTCATAAACTTGATGGAAAAAATTCAGCTTGGAGGGTGTATTTTGAAGTAGTAGTTTCTTGGGCACTGAACCGTTCATCTCCTAAAAGGATAAAGCCACTTCTTTGTACCTGCTGACAAAGCAAAGGAGTCAGTACTGATAATATGTTATGTGGGGACAGGCTGTAATGTTGGTGAGTGTACTCTGGCTTCTGAAAAGCACCAGTTCTATCTGGCCTCTCATCCTTGCCAGAAGCAACACATTTGCCTCACTGGAAATCATAAAAATGGTCTCCAATTGGTTTTGTCTGCACTTTTACTACATAAATGAATCATCATTATGTTTTCTCCAGTATAGATGCCAAACAAAAATGAAACAAAATGCTACATTCAGTTGCTTCAAGTTGGGAAGGTCTAGATAATCTTCATCTCTGAAGTGTGAAAGAACTGACACACAAAATTGCAGCTCTGGCAACAAAGGTGGTGTGGATTTTTTTGGGTGGTGTGGTGTTTTGGGTTTTTGGTTTTTTTTCCAAATAACTACCTTATAGTTGGAGAATTGATGTTTCTTAAGAAAAGAATACATAAGAGACTTGAAGTATCTATGCTTTAACAGTAATACTGGAAACAGCAAGGTGAGAGAGAAGACAGTGTTGTTACAGGCGTGGCTGTATACATGCAGGCTATGAGCTTAGATTTGGGATGAGAAGAAAGCCTTTTGCTTCCAGAGGAGTAAGGTGCTGAGGCAGCCTTCCTATAATAGTGGGGGCAAAGGAGTAGTAGTCACTTTCAAGCCTCTGAGTTTATGCTAAATGTCATATTCTATGGTTGGCTGAAACAGGGACCATGGGGTTGATTGTACTTTTAATCTTGTTTAATGTGGTTCTTTTAGGCTTTGTGTTTACATTCCTAAACCTATGATATTAACGTTTTGTTATGCACTCTGTGATCCCAAGTGAATCTTTGATTTGGACAAGGCAACCATAGATGTGATTGCCTTACAGACTCAACACCAACTTTGGAGTTATGCATAACAGCTAGTAAAGAAAATTTGTGCCTGAAGTCTAATTTTATAGTGGAAAACTATTACAAATGAGATTTATAGATGCTAGGGAGTTACCTAGTATCTGTGAACATAGAGAGATTACTTAGTTATTCCTTTAGAAATGGTGTGCTTTTCCTTGGTGGTGGTGGGGAGGGGAAAGGTCTTTAAGTGTCTGAAAGAGGCGATGGAAAAACCCACATCTTGTAGAAGTTTGACAGTCTGTAGAAGCATGGTATCAAATTATTAGATAGTTTGTCTTGATGTGGGTGTTCTGACAGTGCACATCAGATAATCATCTGCTTCTTTACCTCCATGCTCTGCTAACTGGTAGCTACCTCAGTTCCAGGTTTCTAAAAATAATCTGGTGTCAGGCATGTGAATAAGAACTTAATTTTCAAAAAGCATTTGGACAATAGAACTAAGTAGCCCTTCAGAGAAGTATATGAAACACTTGCAAAAATTTGCAGCCCGCCTTGGTGTCCATTTGTGTTCATGAGCAATGCAAGTCTGTTTCTCTTCTCTAGAGATCATAAATTTGAAATTATGATAGTGGGTATCTTTATTTTGCTTTTAATCCATGGAGACAAAGTATTTTGTGTTATTTGTGTAAAAAGTGCCATCTGCCAGCACCATTGTAAATATTCCAGCCTAGCAGGAGTAGCTACTACAACTATTCAGTTCTTTGCAGATCTACTCCTCCACCCCAAGTCTGGACACTTAATTACTCATAGGCTGACCTGACTGGTTTGTGTGGCAAAGGGGAAACTCAGATTCCTTCATACAGTTGGTATTTTCTGCCATTGCAGAACATAGTCTCTTCATTTTTAAATTTAAGCAAGACTGTTGACAGCACCAGTTGTTTGTATATATATATGATAAAAGTGGAATTACAGTAGAGTAAATTAAGGATTAGAGTTAAATTATGGATTACTAGTTAATATCAAAGGTACATAGGTACAGCATAATTCTGTTGTTCAATCTTTCCTTGAAAAGTCCAGTTTATAATCCTATTTAGGTAGCAAATCGATGCATTTTATACAACTCCTTATATCATTTTATAGAGTATTTGTGCTTGCATACATAGTGATGAAATACCTGTTTTTGTCTAGAATTGCAAGGATACTTCTATCTTAGCTTAACTTTACTAGATCAGTAAATTAATCTAAAAGGAATTCAGTTCTAAAAGAGCTCTTGTATTAATTTTCTGCAAGCAAATTAGGAGATTTTGAGAATGCAGCATTCCTAGGAAATACACTTTCTTCTTTATCCTGTGATCTTCATTTGTTTCTGTGTTTAGTCCAGTGTACAAAAATAACAACATAATTTCTCACCTACTCGTACAGGGAAATTTCTTCTGTCCTCTATGATTATTATCTCTTTCTAATTGCTCTTATGATTTTTTTTAAATATTTCTTTATCCTGTATTATTAGAAAAACGTAGGTGGCATGTTTGTTCATTTTAAACAGAGATTATTTGGTGACTTCCTGAGATGGTCCTCTGGTTGGAGTATATAAAATGGAAACTTCCTCCCGTTCATTTTCTTTGAAAAGTTGCATTAAATAAGGGTAAATCTGAGCAGAAGTTGTATGTCAACAAACAGTATCTTGAGAATTCTTCAACTAGGGCAGAACCAGTTTAGTTTTTGTTTACAAAAGAGATGGCCCAAATGAGTGGTACAATAGTCAAAGATCTAGTTAATCATAGCTCTTTTTTAAAGCCTCTCAGTTGTAGCACTGAATGTGGTAGGCTGATGTTTTTGGAAGTGATCATTCGGTTGAACTGGTTTTGAGTCTCAGACTTAAGTAATTTGTAGATTAATTTCAGAAGTCCAGAAAAACTTGAAAAGTAGGAAATATCTGTTAGTTCTGAGGTTTTAAGAATCGGATGGCTCTTTCTGAACACCAGTAGCCTCATTTTTAGAGGTCTGATTATTTGCATTTGCAGCATGATTCCCTGGAAATTACTGAACTCAAAGTACTGTGAAGATTTGCTGCTTGGTTATAAGGCAGTTTGAGTGCAAAAAGCTAATTGTCAAGTTTCATTGCTGCTTTTTCTTAGAATGGCCTGGGACAAGAACATAAGTCTGTACAATTAAAGTGTGACTAAGAACCAGTAATCAATTTTTGAAAGAGGGTTCTAGCTTTGTCTTTTTTTAGAAGTCTGGGTTCATTTGTTGTTGGAGTTAAAGTTTGAAGCAGGTGGCTATAGCTGATGTAAGTTTTCTTGAAAGCCTCAATTATCCAAAGTAATGATTCTTCCTACTTCAGCTGCTTAATACTAACAGTAAGATTTTGTTTATGCTTGTGCATCAAATTGGTAATGAAGTATTTTGTCTGGATGAAAAAATGAAATATAAATTATTGCTTTTTCTTGTAAGGTGGACTTTAAAAAAGGGGCTGGGAGATCTGTGAGGCTCTCTTACTATCACAGAATCCTGAAGTTTGATGTCAGTGCATTTAGCCTTGGCCTAATATATCAAAAAGTTTTAATGGTCTACTGGTTTGAGAGATATGGGCTGGGGTCTGACTGGCTGGGAAGCAGATCTGTTGAAAAGGACCAGTGAGTCCTGCTGCCTGGTAGCATAAATCAACAACCTGGAGCAGATTCATGGAGGGCCAGCAAGATGGTCAGTCCCTAGCATGCTTACCCTGTGAGCCAGAGGCTCAGGGAGCAGGACTTGTCCAGCCTGGAGAAGGGAAGGCTTCAGGGAACTTGACAGCAGCCCCAGCACCTGTGAGGAGATGGAGCCAGGCTCTTCACAGAAGTACATGGTGGGAGGACGAGAGGCAAAAGGCACAAGTTCAGACTGCATATAAGGGTGGGGGGGAATCCCTTTGAGGATAATGGGGTATTGGAACAGGTTACCCAAAAGGTTGTCTCTATTCTTGATGGTTTTTAAGACCTGACTGAAGACAAGCCCCAAGCAAACAGTTCCTGAATTCAGTGTGGCCTGTGCTTTGAGCAGAGGTTGGATTAGAGATCTCCTGCTGTCCCTTCCAACCTGAACGATCCTATGATTGCACAAGGTGAATAGGTAGCAAAGATTAATTTGATCCTTCTCTGTACGATTTTAGAAAAAATGGATCTGGAAGAGTGGCATTGTTTCACCCTTTGCCTGGAAGGTCCATGTGGTGGGAGAACCAAGCACTTGTTTTCTATTCAGGACAGCTATCTTAACTCTGTTGGTGAGAGTTTACTTTCAAGATGAAGGTCTACAATGGGAATCCTGGTCCTGGAGGGGGTGTGTGTGTACTGGTGTGAGCAAGCTGATAATTATGATCTGTCCAGAGCATATGGATTTAATACAGCCAGCTGCATACCTCTCCCTTGGTAGTTGCATATTAACTCATGTCATCCTAAAAGAAATAATTTTTGTTTAGCTCCATGTAATCTTGCTGTAAGGGATTGCTAGTGAGAGCCCATCAGTTTGGTTTGGCAGATGTTACAGTATAGAGATCAGTGTTTATACACTGTTATTTCTTTCAAACTCCAGTCTGGAATATGTGTCACTGGTTCCTGTTAGCTTTTTACATGTGTGCCTGGGTTCTTGCTTCTATAATTAAGTTTTAGAGTTTCATCTTTCTTTCTTCAGAATTACAGTCACAAGATAATTCAATTATTATCCTCTATAGTACTCCCTAGAAAAATTCATCCAGAGGAAGGTAGTTCAAGCACCAGAATTTCCTGTAAACCCTGTAATTTGACACATAGAAAACCAAATCACAGTAGCTTAGCACAAATTTGGAGATATATTTTTCCTAGAAAATAAAACTTCATTGTGCACAACATTCATTGATGATGTTTCTTGAAGGAAGCGCTCTAGTTTGATGCCAGTTGCTGGTTGCGTGGAGGCTAAAGTTCCGAGGTGTGAAGGGAGTGGGGAATATGGTGAACTTTAAAATCATAGATTGAATAATTTGATATGTTTTAAAGTCGTAGTTCCAACATAAATCTTCGTGGTGTGTAATGGTACCCAAAACGTTTGTGTGCAGTACGGTATTTTGGATTATACATTTAAGACATTAGAAAAGTATTTGATTTTCAGAGGATGGATATTATAGTTATGAAAATGAAGCCCTTTGGAATGTCGCATGTCCATGTCCAAACCTCTCCCCCTAATCACTATCTGTATTATAATAGATTAAGCATTAACTGTTTAGTGCACTCTGAGAATAGAAAGTGTGAGAATCATCACGGTCGTGATTCAGATCACTATTACAAGAGAGCAGCCTAATCAAATTGCTTTGTTTGTGAGGGGGACGGATGGGACCCAAACACTAAAACTGGAGACAACTCGTGATTGTCTTGTAAAACCAAAGATTCCACTGTCATTGAGATCTACTCCAAACATTGAAAGGAGTAGTAGGTTGAAAAGAAAGTATCACCACTTTTATATTGTAATATATTTCAAAGCAGTTTTTTTTTAAATTCTTACAAAAGTATTTTATAATCACATCAATTTATTAATCAGAGATAATTAGCTTTTCCAGCCTTAGAGACATTACACAGAAGTACTAGAAGATATGGACCAGAATTTCTTACACGTGGCAAAAACATGGTGCTACCTTTCTGGAACTGGAGCTTTCCCTCTCTTCTTTTGTATTAGGTAATGGAAACCCTCCTTGAAAAAGGATACTCATCAAAGAATGTTTTGTGAAACAGAAAAACAGTACTCATAAACCCTGTTGTATTCCAAGAGTTATTACATTTTACTTCATATACAGTTTATTTTTCCAGATGCTGTGGTTCAAAATAATGTATTTTTAATACTATTTGTAGAATTCTACAGATTCATAATAGCACGTGACGTGTTAATATCCTCTGTGACATCCTACTGGTCATATCCAACTGTGATAAACAGTTGTATAGGCTATAAAAGTGACATCTATTATAAAAATAAGGATAATGCAAAAGGATACAAACAATCCCTTAAATTTGTAAAGACTGTTACAAATCTTGAGTGTTAATTTGAAGGAAAAAGTACATGCTAATGCTAAGTTTATGCCTTCAGTTAATAGTCCTTTATTCCTTCAGGGAAAAAGAAAATCAAGCAGCTATACTTTAAATGAATTTAATGAACTGCAAAGACTGACATTTTCACTATAAAAGTCACACTTCATTTAATGAAGTAGTTAAATATTGATGCTATATTAAAATACAGGATGAATAAAAATGGCAATATGGTTTTCAAAATAGGAATTTGAGCTGTTTTTTTCTTGTTATATTGAAAATTTCATGAACTGAGAAAAGGGAAATACAGCAGAATATCTCCATAATAAACACAAAGCACTGCTGAAATAAAATTAAAGTTGAAAGACACAAACCCATAAAAGCAAGGAAATTAAGTCACTGTACTCTTAACTCAGCCTCTTTGTGCTTAAGCACTGAATCTCTTAAACGAATGGATCCAACATTATCACCATTCGATGTGCAGTATTTTCTGAAATTCTTGAAAACAAAGACAGATTGTAACCCTGTGCTACAGGTGGCACATAAAAGACCTAGCCATGTGTTTACCCAGGATGAACAGTTATATCACGATACTGTTTGATCTAATTCAAAGTAATTATGTTTTAAAAGCTATGATTTCAGTGGCAACATTCTGGCAAAGCTATGTTGCCTGTGTGGTGGTTTCCTCGCATTTCCATTGATATAATTTGAATTTTCAACTTCATCTTTATATCCGCACTTTCACCATAACAACATAATACTGACAGTGGATAAAGGAACATTGCTGACAAACATGGCTGAGGTTTTTCCCAGCTCCAACACCTATATGATGGTAAAGAGAAAAGAAAACAGGAATGAATCTCACCATAGATGTGAGTGGGGACAGTGAGTGATGATACGATTGGCTTCACTTCGATGGATTGAATTATGTTGTATTGTACTTCATAAAGCTGTACTAATTCTGGCATCAGGGTTCTGTGTATAGTAAAATAGTGAGGATGACATCTTTGGCCTGTTGAAGTAAATGGCAAAACTTCCATTAATTTCAGCCATCTGTGATTTCATTCTCTGTGGCTGACTTGTAAAACAATGGCAAATTGATTTAGTAAATTTTTTTTCTTTTCCCCTTGGGAAAGAGCTGTAGTCCATGTGAAGTGATTTGTCTCTTGACTTTCGTGCTCTTACTCGGAAAATATGAATTTTAAATCAGGATAAATATAGTCTGATTTCTTTCCCATACCTATTGTCATGATAAACATCAAAGGTGGTGGAGGGAAGTGGAGCAATTTTGAAAATGGTAGGTTGTATACACAGTTATATAGGCAATTACTAATAGAAGCCAATGATAAGGAATGCAGCTTTCCTATGGAAGACTAATGAATCATTTCTGTAACTAGCAGCTATCAGGTGTGGTCTCTACATGTGCTGGTGGAAATGGGGTTTAGGTATTAGGGTTTTCTTCCCCTTATATGCAGGTTTTCTTTAAAACAATAACATTAAATAAAACACTGGAGTTTGAAGAACTAATTAAATAAATGGATTTGTATTTGGAAGACATGCAGTATTTGTGTTTATGATAGTGGTCCTCAAAATTCTTCATAAGATGCTACATCAGCATCTGTTTGCACAGATAGCTGTGTCTCCTACTATTTTGCCACAGCAAGCACTTGAAATGATCTAGTTAATAGAACATAAAATTTTATGGGGTATTATGGAAAATCACCAAAACGTACCTAGAATTAATGGAGCATTGAAGAAGTTCTTCCTGTCTAACATCCTTCCAGAAAAAGGAAGAAAATGGGCATCAAATACATGTTCATGCTATTCATTGTCCTAACCTAGTTCAGGTTCTGCAATAGTTGTGGCTCTTAGCTGCTGATCTGCTTTCCACTTAAGGCAGTGGTCCCACTGAATAGAAAAGGATAAGGCATAACCCAAAGAGAAGCACTTGGTGACATGTTTAGCAATCTGTGACCTCATGCAGGTAAATCTTTAAAGAAAGAATTGCAAAAGGTACTTGAAAAGGTATTTCAATACTGCAGATATTCAATAGTGACATTCTAGAATGCTAATATTAAAACTGTAGCAGTGCTGCTGTCTTTAACGGTAGTATAGGGAAAAATGTTTTATTAAACACTAATTTCACTAGTTATTTAAGAAGTAGCTGGCTTTGCACACATTAATCTCTTTTTCTTTTTAATTCAAGGTTGACGGTTTAGGTCTTACACATTGTATTTATGAATAGGGCACTCAATAACTATGCAAAATATCTATTTCTCCCATGGGAATCTGTGCTTTGATATATTCTGATCCTTATTAAATTTAAACAGGATCAAATTTATACAGCTTTGGCAGAGATTTATTAAAATACACTGAGTGGACAGCTTGTGGGAGTGCAGTGTGCTGTAATAACATATGCCTCTTACCGGAGAATAGTAATTATTGAGAATCAAATAAATCTGTAGGAGGTTAAGTATATATGGAAAAGATATCAATTGTAGTTTTCTACAAGCAAACAGAGTAGTCTGAAGATTTGCTGCTTTATAAAGAAATGAACACCCTTATAAAACCCTAAATATTCAAAATGTCAGTTACCAACAAAGCTAATATTCATCCAATCTTCAAAAAATGTTAATGACATTTGCTCAGTAACATTAAATTAATTGTTTAATGTTCTTAATCTGCATAAGCAGCTATTCGCATTTATAACAAAGATTTATTAAATGTAGTTGAAAACTACATTTTTACAAAGTTTCATAAATTGCTTAGAGTCATTGTGTCCTTGGAAATGAAAATCCAAAATAATGGTTGCAGATTAACCAAAGAATTTTTTAAAAGTTAAAAATACATTATATGACGTCCATCATTCATCCAAAGCTCAGCAATGGTCTGTTTAAGATTAGATACTTTAATCTTTTAAATTATTGTGTGTGGTAATTTTACTAGCGTAAGAATTGAAAAACTGATAGGTGGGTCAGTAAAAGCAATAACTTCTGGCACAGTTGTGGTTTGGATGAAGCTGCTGTATTGTATTTTACAATTCTTTGGAATTTCAAAGCTTGAGACATGTAAAAATGGTAATTGTGTCACTAAACATGGAAAAAAAGACAAATGAACCATCAATGGGTAGGTGTGTGGGCAACAACATATATCCTATCCCTGTCTTCACTGCTCCTGGCAAAAAAATTTGTGGTTACATGTTAAGACAGGTGGATTTGGAGGAATGCATTCAAGTTTGTGAATCTTGAGGAGGTTGTCCTGTGCTCTCAGGGAACGTAGAGACAGTTGGGTGGTTCTGGGTCTTTCATGGTTTGGATCTTCCAAAGAAATCTTCTCTGGAAGTCCAAAAAAAGAGATCTCTTCAGACACCACACTCTTTCCTTCAGTTATATATGGAATTAATTACCTTGTTTTTTCCATCAGTCTTCTCCACTGATTATTTAGATCTAAAATAGATTTGGTTTTGAAGCAATAGTTAAAAATCTGTAGATTTTGTACTGTAGTAATTTGTAATAAGCCATTAGCATTATTTTTATGGGCTAGGAATGTTTGAAAGTTAGCAATATCTAAACAGACTATCTGTTATCTATGTGCATGCGCGTGAGTCGGCACTAATGTGACCTTTGGCCTCTGGGCTTTGCTAAAGATGATTTAAGCAAGTAGAACTTCATTCAGACTATTCTACTTGCATTTCTCCCTATGGCATGAAAGGAGTGGAGTAATTTCAGCAGGAAATTTATTTCTTGGGGCTTATTGTACTAAGAAAGTGACGACTTAAAGAAAATGCATTTAGATAGAGATTATATTTGATTGAAAACTAGTACCATCAGTATACCTCTGCATTTCATTTTGAACATCTAGTGAAAGCTGTCTAGTTTCTTGGTAAGAAATGTAAAATATACTAATATTGGTGAAAGTCTTTATGCTTAAACAGTTGTATCCTTTTTAAAAGTCACTGATTGACATTGATGTGGATGTGATACAAATCTAGTTCACTCCTTATCAAACTGGTGGCGGTTCTTTTATTAGTCATTTGTCCTGTTATTCTTCTTTCATCCTTAGTTGCATCCATAGTTGCAAACATAGTTCAAGATATTTCTAAACAAACTAATGAAACCTGATTACTTCAAGCTAGCAAGTGTATTCTCTTAAAATAACATATGTTCTGTTTCTGTCCTTTATTGTAAGAGAAGAAACAGTGAGTGTTTGTTAAAACAAAAGTCAGGGCATTTGGGTTCCAATCCCATTTCAGTTATTGCATTGCTGTATGACCTTGGGCAAGCTGTTTATTGTGCCTGTCCCTCACTGACTTTTTCTGTGAAGATGGAGATGATAATATATAGGGACCTCCTGGTAGTGCTCTGAAGCTTAATTCATTGCTATCTGTGGAGGGCTCTGGGAGACCTGCCTAGGCACTAAGGCAGTCATTTCTATACATTAATGCGTATTATGACTATGTGTAATATATGTTGTTATATGTGGATATATAATGTGTATCAGCATGGTTGACTGCCATCCTGTATAATTATAGTTTATATTACTGAGTCACCTTGTGACACTACTGACATTTTTGTTTTCATTCATGATTATAGTAGAGTAAAGATGTAAGAAGTAGGAGCAAATTCTTTTTCTTAAATTCCCAGGTGTTTTGACTCAGAATGTCTATTTCTGTAGGTGTCAAGATTGTTTTTTTTTTTTTAAGTAGGTATGCTTTAATAATGTACACATGGATTTTAATTTATATGTGTTTGATAAAAACCGAATAATTATGCAAAAAAGAGGAGTCAAATCACTAGCAATCTGCTTATATCATTATGCAGACAGCAATACTGTATGGTAGGTAGCTGCCCAGTTGTCCTAAACTTTCATGTTTAAGACTGTATGGGATCAAGTAATTGTGGAGTAAATCTGGGAATCCGATCTGCCACAGTTCTAAGAAAATCTTCATCTCATCTGTTAAATATTTCTAGGTCAGACTTTTCATTTTCTAAGCCAATTAAAGAAAACACATTGTTTTGCAACCAGTTCCTGTTGTGTTTTCTTGGGATTGTACTAATTTTTTTTGCAATATAGATTAAGGAGTCCTTTGCTTATTAAACAGACATAAGACAGTTTCTGGTTTAAGCACAGGAAATTTATTGTTAAAAAGATAGCTTTATTTGTTGATGGAGACTAGCCACATTATGCTGGTTTGTGTTTACTTTTATGAAATCTGATGTGTGATAGAAAATTTGTAAGTCTTCTAGGGTTTTTAAGTGTTTCAAAAGGACAATCATCTTTTGAAATTATTTCCTCTTTTATTGTCTCAGATCAAATGTATTGCGACAAGTTATTAGGCTATGAATTTATTCATTCATCACAGTAAATCAAGTTGGCAGAGTGGCTTATAAAAGATCATAATCTATATTGGTATCTTCAGGGTCAAACAATCACATTGCTTCTTACTTTGAATTGGTGCTACTATCTGTATGTGTTGCTACAGACCCTAACAGAGAGAAAGATTCTTGACTGTATTGAGGGCATTACTAAGGATTTAAAAACATTTTTTTCTTTTTTACTAAAATTCTCTTGACTGCAGTAGTTGGATGTTTTGTACAATGCAACAATAACATTTGTTTGCAGGTGTAAAACAATGTATGTAATAATTATAACATGGTTTTAGTGCATATTCTACAAAGGCAGTGTAAGCTAAAGGTAGTAGCCTTGTAATATTTGAAGACAGCTAAATAATTGCTCTAAAATGTCCGTGGCGGTGACACTCTCAAAACACCGACTTTCTCTTGAATGATGTCTATTTCCTCTTAGAATCACATTGATTAATTAATAATGCTCAGATACTAAAAGTTTTAATTTGAAGATAACATATGAGGTACAAGATATTAATTGCACCAAAGATAACATGCTAATTAAAAGGTTCATGCACAGTTGTCTGAGGTTAACAGTGTGCCTTGAAATATTTGGAATAGAAACCTAACCTAATTATAATCTAGTATCTGAATGCTGTATTTTTGCAAAGGTAGCATCTTTTATGCTTTCCTATTTTCTTTTTCTGGGGAAGAATTCTTTCTGTGGTGTTCCTTTTGCAGTGGAGGTAGTTCGATAAGAAAACAGGCATTGTAAGCCAACGATTTAGAGCAGTATAAATAGTTCTGCACTAAGTATTAGTTCCAAAAGCAGTTGCAAAGATTGTGTCAAAACAAATGTATTTGAAGTCACAGTTTAGAAAAGAAACAAAATGCAAACTTCCCACATCTTTAAAACAAGGAAGTTGTTTTTACCTGTTAGATGCTTCATTTTTTAGATAGAGGAATGATGCACAGTGTAAGCAAGGTAATTGATAAAAGTCTTAAATATTGTGCCTACAGTTTAGGTGGCTATCTGGAGTCTGTCTCCTGGGCCAACCTCCTTTTCATTCTCTTAGCAAAAATGGAAAGAACTAAAATGCAACTCCTATGGCTCTCCTATGATTTATTCTATTGCAGTGCAATTTTCCAGCACAGCAGTTTCTACCATTCCTTCCTCTGTCCTCGGCAACCTTTCAGAAGTTTCAGTGTCACCTTATCTAGCTCACGGGAGTGAAGCAAAAGCTTCTAGCTCTGGAAGGCATTGGCTTTCATCTGCAGGAAGGCTGCATGTCAGCACTGCTCAGTAAGATCGCTCTGCCACTTGTGCCATGCGTAATATAAATAAATAGCATATATAATACAAGTATCATAGTTTAAGATACAAAGATTATCTCACATTGAACATTGATGACTTTATGCCTTCTCCATGCAGGACTGTGCAGCGGAAATAAACCTTTATGTACTTCCTAGATTAAAAGGTAACCAACAACTTCACACTAGAATAAAACTAGATTAAATGGTACTGAAGTGGGTTCTGAATTCTTAACTGCAATAAGGAATGGCTCTGGACTTTGGCTGTGATCTCACACCAGCGTTAACATGCCTTATTTGTTGGCTTGGAGGGAGCAGCCATTCTTAAGCTCTATTAATCATTTATAAAACTTCACTAACTCAAAGTGCAGAGGTAGTATCACTTACATTTTAAATCATCAAGGTCAAAAATGGAAAAAAGTCTCTGTGCAAGAGAATTAAGCAAGTATTTAAAGAACATAAATCTTCAATCTTGGCTTTCTCCAGTTCTACCATAGGCAGCAGCAGCAGTCACTGCTCTGTGCAGTTATATGCATATGTAGGGAGAGGGATTGAGTTGCACATGAATACTACATGTACAGCTGAAATAGCTTCATATCACTAATATTCTGCATTGTACAGTCTTCCTTATACTGACAAAGAAAAAAGAAGTCTTAAATTATTTGAGTCAGCCAGATGAGTTACCAGGATAAAATCCATCAGTCACTTAGGAGTGGTTGTTTCATTCTGTGATTCTGTAGTGCCAAGAACTAATTTGCCAAACAATATTTCTGTCATTTAGAAACCTAAATGGTTTAGAAGTTTATACCCTAGTGTGTAGGACTGGGGTCTAAACAGACATTGTCTAAATCCAAAAGTATGAGCTTTAAAAATCTATGCTTCAGTGTTCTTTTCCCTAAAGCCCATAGGAACCTGCAGTTTTTCTCGGAAGCATTTATACCTAGAAAAATTTCCTGTGTTTCTATAGGTAGCCAACAATGCCACCATTTTGCAGAAAGCCTGGCAAAGAGAAGACCACAGGCTGATAGACCTAGGTCAAAGAGAAACTTTGAGATTGTGAATCCTCCTTTCATTTGTGGCTGTAGCCTCTGTTGTAGAACTTGGATGCCTACAAGTTATGTGCAGGCAAGAATCAAAGGACGGTGCTTTGCAAATCTAGCCATAAGCCAACGGAAGGAGACTTTGTCTTTTTAAATGTGGTACTGTTACACTTAAGGAGCAAACAAATGCCAGGATGCATCCAAAGAAAGACTGCTATCTTAATTCAACCTGTAAGAATGTGGCTTTCTGTTGTTTTTGGTTGTCTAACAAATGTTACATAACAGAAATAGAAGCAAATATAAAGGATTAGTTTCTAATCAGCAATTTTCTGTAAGAAAAGGCTGTATGAATATTACCACATTTTGCCTCCTTAATTTGATACCCAACTGGATATTAACATATTACCTGATGATTAAATTTTGGAGCCTGATTTATCCTTTATCCTTATAGATCTTAGTGCTTTTGGCTTATTCTCTTTGCCTTTGGAACAGCAGTCCTTTAAGTTTTCTTACTTAGGTTTTAGTGTTATATAAAATCCTGTGATGTTAGAAGTTTGTTTATTTTCATTATATCTATTTTCATTAGATACTCAGGGTTGGGAGTTGTAGGAAGTTTAAGTAACTTGATCAAGGTCATGCAGACTCAGGTAGCAGAATTAGGAATTGTACATATGTTTTCTTAGCTGTATTTCCATCCTTCCTTTCCTAGTGAGTGTTTGCTAGTAAGATGCAGAAACCTATAGGTAACTCCCCTAAGACTGTTCCATGTGTATCAGTGGCTTCCAGGGAAGAAATCTGAAAGCTGCATTGGACTGTAATCAGTAAAATTCCCCAGGCTGGATACAGTTCCCTGGGCTCAGGAGGTTGCACTGTAGCATTAAAACTGTTTTCCCCTGCCACTTGGCACAGGTTGGGTTTTCCTAGGTTACCCCATTTGTGTGTCTGAGGCCTCCTTAACTCTTCAGCAAATCACGTTCAAGAAATAAACAAAAGAATCTGTCTTCCAAGAGTAGTGATTCCAAATCGGCCCTAACAGATGTGAGAATAACTTCTTGTGCCAGAAAAATAAAATATTCACAGGAATATGTTTCTCTTGGTTATTGCTCAGGGATAGACACACTTTGCAGATTTGATTCTAACTTAAATGACACATACTATTGTTTAAAAAAATTCATAATGAGCATACATAGACATACAGATTTAAGTTAGCAATGTAGAGTTTTTAATAGGGTTTTTGTACATTTAGTAAAGTGTTTTTACTTGGACTGTACATTGTTTAGGTGCTCTTAACTTTCATTTTCTCTTCTGCTTTCAAGAACAGACCTTACCAACCAATAAGGTGCAAATTAATTTCCTCCAAAATAAAATGATATCTGAACTACCAGCTATTTGCTTAAGCAGTAAAAGACAAATACATTACCCTTTGAAAATCAAATCTCCTGCTTATGTTTTTTTCTTATGTACACTTCAAAATACACTAAGCCCTGTAAAAAAGTAATGCTTATGAATGTTTTCCTGAAAAATACTGAAGTGTGTGTTCTGCATCACATTGCATTAAATTCCTTTCTTGGCATTCAAAATACTGCTTTTTTTCAAGGCAGCTCATTTGTAGCATCTGGATTTTTGAAAATAATGAATCCACATTTTGTAATCAATAATATCTCAGGCCTGTAGATATCTGGGTAACAAAAATTCGGTATGGTTGGTGCCTCAGTTCAATGAATGCCAGAATTCTCCATTACTCATGGTTTGGTGTTTTGGGGGTTTTTTTTGTTTATTTTTTTAAACATAGTGTGGTTCCATGTAAGATGCTTTTCTGTAGACAGTACTTACCAACTTCACTACAGAAATGAGTTTAATGTTCTTTGGAACTGAATCCTGAAAGCACTTATTTGAGTGGAATGTGCTGAATTTGTCCTATCACATTGAACAAGTAGTGGTTAGTACATTGGCCAGTGGTGTGACAACTTTAAGCCTTTGAAAATACAGCCTTTAGGCTAGGCAGTTTATCTAACTGGTAACAGCAGAAGTGAGACAGTTATCTTAAAAGCTCAGTCTTTCAGTATTTTACAGAGGTTGTTATTTTGGAATCATTATTATTATCCCAGAGATCATTCATTCATTGTGACAGAGGTTCCTGTCAGAAAACCTGGAAGATGGCACTTCAAGGAGTTACTGTCTTGGCAAGTCATAAACCGATGTTTTGGTTAAAAGCTGGTGAGTGTGCTGTGTGGAGACACCAGTCAAATTCCATGTTAGCAGAATATTCAAGGGACAAAGGACCTTTCTAGTGCCTTTTGATCAGCTCCCTCTAAAGAGAAGTGCTTTTAGGAGTATTACTGAAAGCACTGTGTCAGTGGCACTGTTCTGGAAATGATCATCAGCAACTCCTGGCACAGCATGTTCTGTCAGAAGTATTATAGCCAGTGCAATAGGTGCTAAGTAGAAAAAAATAATCTGAGAACAGCTTAAATGAGCTGTAACCAGAACAAAGGCAGATTAAACTACTACAGTAAATGAGGAAGAGATGCTCAACGAAATTATATCCTGAGGATGACATGTGTCAGATACAAATATATTACTCCCTCTGAAGAAAAGCAGTGTGTGGGGATTCTTTAATGTTGTTTAAGTGTAATAAATAGTTGGCGTAACTAACTGGTTTGACAATTCATGGCTGATTATTGGGGAGAAAAAAAAAAGCAACCTGAATTTTAAAGTATCATTTTGAACTCAGCAGTCTGGACCACAGAAGCTGTGTACGTGCAATACATAGTCATTGCTTCTCTTGGGGAGTGCAGCAATGCCTGCCTGCAAGTAGTTGAAATAGTGGACAAGCAGTTGTCAAAATCTGTGCTTCTCTAAGTCATACCTGTGAATGAGACTGATGCAGACCATCTGAAATCACTCTTCCCCATAGCCCAAGTTGTTCCAAGCATACTGAACTTAACTCCGAAAGAATACTTTCCTTTGCAGGAACTGGAAACATGAAAGTCATGACTTTCTAGGCACGATACTATGAAGTGCTTAAATTTTGAGCCTGTGCATTGAAGCCTTTCCTTGCAAGCTTTTTTTATTGATGCACATTTTATAACTGAATGGGTTCAGTATCACAATGCAGTATCACTGTATTTGTTAAAAGAATCAATGTGTAAAAGTCCAATTTTGAAGAAGGGAAGGCTGTAGCTGTGCATACATAATGGTTTGAAAGTCCAAGCCTGCATTGTATGTGCAGTCTGTTCTGACACCAAGCATTATTGTGGTGATTAGGTGGCCTTCTACCTTGAATGTACTACTTACTCTTTTTAATGTTATAGTTACTATTAAATGCGCTTCTAATCACTATTTCTGATGCCCTGCTAGTATAGCAAGCAGCTCTATAGTCCACTTAAAATATAAATGAGTTTTCTGCATTTTTACTCCTTGATGTCAGTTCCCGTATCATAATGAAAAAGAGGAAGATAAAAGCCATGACAGCTTAAGTTTTCTACTACTTTGTACTGAACAGTGCTTTAAAAGTTTTACTGAAGGGACAACAAAACTTAAAAAGCCTTTACGTAAACTTATTCCTTTATTTGTACTTGATTTTTCTACTGGAATAGCTGTATCGGGCAGGGAGTTCAAGGGTCTTATTTTTAATGTCTTCTCCAACAATAAGAATGTATCTCTGAATTTTGTGGAATTATTGTAATAACGTCACACCTTGTATAAAATTTCAGGCTTTTTGCCATTGTTATAACCTCTGCTAATGAAAATGTCCATTAAAGTTCCATGAATATTTAAAATATATATTCATGCTGTGCTTGAAATCCTGCATATAATTTTCTAAACTAAGCCATTACCATTTATAGATACTGTTATTTTGCAGATCTTCACTTCAGCGATTTGTACACGTTGGATTTAACCACTGCACAATACCTATATAGATTAATAAAACATCTAAGTTTAGCGCTGTCTGTACACACAGCTCTCAGTCTCTCTTTGACGGTTGATAACAATCACGCTGCTAGATATGTTTTTCACTGTATAATGCAGAACACGGGTCACTATTGGTAAACCTATTCTAATCATGGCTTCTCAGAACACAAATACATTAACCTGTAGTGATAAACCTGCTGCAAAGGCTCGACACAAACAATGCTGCAGTATAAATGATCGAGTTCATGGCTGAACTGCATTTGAAAGGGCATTCTGAATAAAGTTCAAGTAATGTGGAAGAAAAGTTAATGAAATTTAAGATATGTTGCCTGCTGTGAAGGTACAACTGCTCATTGAAGTTTCTACTTGGAGAAAGGCTAATTGCAGCTAGAATATTGTGCTAAGATATGCATAGGCTAACTCAAGCAATATAGAATGCTTTTGTTTCTTTTTTTCTGAAGGTGTTTAGCAAATGCTTTTACAGGTTGCTTCAGTGTCACTCAGTCTTGAAGAACTGAAGAACCACTTCATTGTCAAGAGCCATAGAATAATTCTGGCATGACAGATGATGGCGATGGTAAAACTGACATTATAATTACGCATCGTCATCACTTTTGATGAAACGTTCCACAGCAAACATGAGCTAGCTGACGTGATAATCTTCTTCACTTCTTGTTCGACTCCGCTTCTTGGAATATCTGTTGTTTTCTTGTTTTTTTTCCCCCTCTTAACTCTCGCATATAGGGATTCTCCCTATATATATGTGTGTGTGTGTGTGTGTGTGTGTGTCTCCTTGGAAACAGACAAAATGATTGCTTTTTTCCCTTAATCAGATCTTATGAGACCTCTAAGGGTAGTTCCTCTATTAAAACAATTGTTTTAATCTCGTTGGAATCAGGCTTTGTTCAGGAAAGGAATTCAGTAAAATATTGAAAAGTCATTGTCATCTTGTAACCAGAGACTCTGTTCAGAGCAGTTTGTTTTATTATTAACTTGATATTAATATTTTTGAAGAAGTCACCTTAAAGAGAATTGGTAGATAATGGACACATGGCTGATTTTGAGAACTGCTGGATCTTACCAAGTTGCTTTATGTTGAGAACCAAGCGTCTGAAGCAGCTGTAGACAGAACCACATGTGAAAACCACTTGTGAATTTTTTTAATCTCTCTGTCATCATAGAGACATTCATTAATTCTTGAGAAGAATATGTTCGTACAAAGAAAATAGCCAAGGCCTATGCCATCAGTGAAGGAAACATGACAAAGTTTGAACTTGGAATCAATGCAAAGGGCCTGAAATCTTAAGCATCTCAGACAAGCAAGAGGGAACCGATTTTTTTCCTTCCAATGAGAGGCTCAGTATCTATTGGTAAAGGCATTTACAGTTACAGTTACTAATGCAGGTAATACTAACATGGCGTAATACTGGATTGGCATCATGCTACCAATGGCTTTCTTGTGAATTGTCCGTTGTCTTGTAAAACCCTGATGAAAATGGTGCCAGGGATTGTTGTGCGATTGCTTTAATGCCGATGTAAGAACATATAATTATGGTTAAACAGAAGCTCAGATCAACATTCCAGCTTATAGGCAAGCATTCATTATGTTGTGCAGGGAAGTGCACCATCTTACCAGTGATTATTTAGTTACGACCTATAATGCATTCTGTAATCAAGAAATGAATGTACCTACCACAAATACACCTATGATAGGTCTTGATTTTAAATTGCACATCTGATAATAATTATTCTCGTCCACACTTTGGAAATGTTTTCAGTATTTCAGCATAGTTTTTGATATTCATAGAACCCTGTAAAATAGTGGCAGAAAATAAGGTGCTCACCCTTCCCCTCAGCCCAGAGTGTTGTGGTGAATGCAGCTAAATCCAGTTGGCAGCCAGTCATGAGCAGCGTTCCCCAGGGCTTAGTGTTGGGGCCAGTCTTGTTTAATATCTTTATCAATGATCTCGACGAGGAGATTGAGTGCACCCTCAGTAAGTCTGCATATGACACCAAATGGGGTGGGAGTGTCGATCTGCTCGAAGGTAGGAAGGCATTGCAGAGGGATCTGGAAAGGCTGGATTGATAGGCCAAGGCCAATTGTAGGAGGTCTAACAAGGCCAAGGGCTGGGTCCTGCACTTTGGTCACAAAAAAACCCATGCAATGCTACAGACTGGGGGAAGAGTGGCTGGAAAGCTGTCCAGTGGAGAAGGACCTGGAGGTGTTGGTTAACAGCTGTCTGAACATGAGCCAGCAGTGTGCCCAGGTGGCCAAGAAGGCCAATGGCATCCTGGCTTGTATCAGGAATAATGTGGCCAGCAGGAGCAGGGCAGGGATCGTGCCTCTGTACACAGCACTGGTGAGGCCACACCTTGAATGCTGTGTTTAGTTTTGGGCCCCCCAGTACAAGAGGGACATTGAGTTGCTGGAGTGTGTCCAGAGAAGGGCAATGAAGCTGGTGAAGGGTCTGGAGAAGGAGTCTTATGAGGAGCAGCTGAGGGAATTGGGGTTGTTTAGACTGGAGAAGAGGAGGCTGAGAGGAGACCTTATTGCTCTCTACAACTACCTGAAAGGAGGTTGTAGGGAGGTGGGTGTTGGTCTCTTCTCCCAGGACACTAGTGATAGAACAAGAGGAGACAGCTTCAAGCTACATGAGGGGAGTTTTAGATTGCCTGAGTGGTCAGGCATTGGAACAGGCTGCCCAGGCAGGTGGTGGAGTCACCGTCCCTGGAGGTATTTAAAAGACATGGAGATGTTGCACTTTGGGACATGGTTTAGGAGACGTGGTATTATTGGGTTGATGGTTGGACTTGATGATCCTAGAGGTCTTTTCCAACATTAATGATTCTATGATTCAAAGTTTTCCCTTGAAGTCAGATACAGTTTGAATGTTTTTAAAAAGAAAAGCATTAGTGCTATAAATCCAATTTAACATGACTGAAGTATCTGTTCATGAAAGGACTCTATTTAGTTTGTATAAAAGTTGTCTCTGGTCATCTTCTGGTGATCACAGTGAAATCCATCTCACCTCTGTATCATAAATGTGTATTTTCTGTTTGATTCTGCCATCTTTGCTTGCATTCACCAATGTTTTCCTGGATGAGTAAGTCGCTGGTGTGCTTAGCAGCTGTAGGAACCACTCATGTAAAACCTGATCAACATGAAAAAGGGTTGAAGAACTCACCGCCTAAGAGAAATCTATGTGGGTGTATTTTAATTGCTACATTACCGTGGCAGTCTACGATATTTATAATTCTAAAGACTTCTTTGAAAAAAGAAAGATAAGCAGCTTGTGTGCAATAGAAAATCAGAGTCAGTACATCGGATGTTTGTCATATAAACATTGTGGATCTACCATAACGAAGGTATTGCAACTGCATGAATGTCTGAGATAGTTTTAATGTCAAAAGCTTAATGCCTTTTGGTGCCTTTAGCCTTTCTGATTTCCCTAAGTGATCATAAAGTTATAAACAGTGATTCTAGGAGGTGTCTAAGAATCCTGTTAGGAGCTTTTTATTATACTGGCAAATTCATATTGAATTGGTACTCATTTTCACTATTACAGAATAATCAAATCAGTGCTGTTGTTATTATACTGTTGAAAAAGAAAATAATGTGATGAAGCACTCTTATTATGTTAGGTTAAGAATTCTATGGCTGCTTGTTCCAGCTTGCTTCAAGCAGTGATTGAGGGAGGAAATGGAGGGTGTTTCATATGTGGCAAGAGGTTATGTACATTCCTGTTTGAATGTGCAATTGTCTTTTGATGGCCGAAAGGGTGATTCCTCTGCCCACTAGTGCTTTCTGCCTGTCTGTGTTGTTGGTTCTGAGCTGTAGGAACACTGCTGTTCCCATTCTCACACATATGGTGCTGTGATCAACTTTTTTAATCATGACTAGCGTCTGATGGTTCTCTCAGAAGAAATGGCTCATGTATTCTTTTATGTTAATCTGAGCTTTTTTCCAAAAGGGAACACGGATTTTAGAGTACATTGTTAGAAAGTACAACAAGCCCTCTGAAGGTTCAAATCTGACAGGGATGTTAGGAGGCAGGTCAAGTGACTGCCTAATGAAGATGAATGGAGAAAATTGCTGGTACAAGAATCACGTGGTGGGCACTTAGCCCAGGTTGCTGAAAGTGTGATGGAATCTCATGGGTTCATTTATCAGTGTCATATTTGGGCTAAAAGTGAGCAGTATTGTTCTCATTTCTTCCAGATGGATAGGGCAACTTTAATATTTATTGGTCTTGTAGAACATTTGTTTGAGGTATTTTCATTAGCTAGGCAATAATAGAAAAGCAGTGGAGAGAAACATAAAGCAGCTCCTCTTCAGCTGAAATATGGCATACACTAACATGAAAATATTTTTAATTTTTTTTATTTGATGATGTGATTATATTAAAGAGCTTTATAAAAATAATGAAAAACCACATCAAAGAAGTATAAAATATTTTACTTTTGGTGTGTGATTTTTAATCTTGTAACTTTTCATGAGCTTCTAGTGCCTTTCAGGAGTGACTTTTGCTTAACAATGTCAACTTTTTATATCTCTCCCTACATATATATATATCTGTGTATATGTATATAAAAAAAAGATAAAATAACACTGTATTTGAAGGACTGTTATAAGACTGGAAGTATTTTAGCGAAATCAGCTTAAAATCTGGATTTCTAAAATGGAATATAAAGATATTAATTTCTGTCATCTTTTTTCCCTCATTTCTGTCGCTGCTAATTACTACTTCTATGGTGGGAAAAGACCACTTAATCTGGGTTGATGTAAAATTTTAAGTAAAGAAGGGATCCAACCATTGCAAAACGGTGGCTTGTAGCTAATAGTGGTAACCCCTGGTTACTGTTTATTAACTGTTTTCCCCTCCCCCCCCCCCCCCCCCCCCGGATTTATAGGAATTAGGTTCAAGGTGTTTGACATATACTATTTTATACTGTGGAAGGAAATTTAGCTGTTTGTGAAGCAGGTGTTGTGTTAAGTGCAGTGCAAACATCCTAGCCATATGTTTCTATAATTTAAATTAATTTGGTACAGTCATACTGTTAATCTTTAGTGACTTGTTGATTGGCATTTTGCAGACATATTTCTGGAAGGCACCCAATACCATTTTCTGTAGCCTTTCTGGCACTAGCAGAGAGTAACATTTCCACAAATTGGAATCTTGTACAGCTCTGGGAAGGGAGCCAAGATTTAAATTAGACAATAACCTCTGCTCTGTATATAGCTTCTATTCTTCAGCTGTAGGGAAAGTGATTTGTTTAATACAGTCAGCTCTGTAGCGTATAATAGACTGATATATGAGTCACTTCTTGGCAATGTGTGTTTCTTAAACTTATATAGATTGAACAACTAGTTGGTAATGTACTTAGTTACAGTTGTGCAAACAGTAACTATTAGCAGAGCTGAACAGACCTAGAAAAAATTGCATTTGGTTGGTGTTTGCTAAGGATTCTGCAGAACTGAGGATTTTAGAACAATCCTTTTCTTCAGGTGTGAAGGAAACAATTTCATAAACATGAGTATTGTTTGAGCTTTGGAAAATCAGTAATAAAGCTTTTATATCATAATGTTTCTTACATTTTGTATATGGATGTATGGATGCAATGTTCCTTAAAAATTAAACTTAGCATCAGTCTGTGTTGTAGCTACATAATTAGGTTGCAGCTCTTTTTGTTTTGCCCTTGTATATTTTTTTTTCTCTCCATGTTAAAATCTGTGGCTGTCAATTGATATCTGTGAATGCAAAGAATTCTTTTCCTTCCAAACAGCAAGGATCTTTTCTTGAAGGAGAACTCTTTACACCATTCGGTTCATGTTTATTTAAAAGCTTAAAATCATTAGACCAAATCTCACTTTTTGTCCAACAGAAAATTGATTTTGCTAACAAAAATGGTCTGGGCCTGAAAGAGAATATTCAGAAATATGCAAATAAGTAGAGATAGAGATCTGTTTGAGCAGCTGAACAAAGCAATCAATTTTTTCCCATTGAGAGTTTATTTAGCTTCACTGTGAACGTTTTTGAACAAAATTATAAACTGCTGTTAGTGAAATACTTCTTTTTATAGGGAGAAGGGTATTCTTTTTAAGCAGAACTATTTTTAATACTCTACAATTTTCTGCCAGGTCTTATATTTACAAAATAAAGCACATTGTAAATATTGAACAATACACAGATATATTTCCGAACAGTTTATAGTACACTGCATATTCTGAGTGGGTTCCAAGCAGTAGTTAGTATAAATGATATGCCAATCAAAATTATTTTTGCAACTATAACCTGTTGTAATGCAGTCTCTTATCTGAAGTGTCAACTTGATATAAGCCAGATCTCTTTTCTTAAGCTTTAACTCTTACATGTATAATGTCCCTTGTCCTGAACTAATCCTGCTTCTGTCCTGTAAGCTGCTCGGTAGTACACAACAGCAAAGCATAATTTATCTACTGGTTGTATAAATCTTAATCATCATGGCTTCCATTAGGTCATCTGCATTTTATTGCTTAGTCAGGATTGAATTGCATACAGAATATCTGACGTAATTAAAAGAGTAAATAAGATTTGTAAATGTCTAGCATGTCCCTTCCAGGCCAGTTGTCTAATAATTTAGCTTCTCTGTAAAAGCTGACTTTTTCAAAAAAGTGCCCTGTAGCCAGCAAGATGATTACTGAAAATTTGCCTGTTTCTATTCATAAATAAATATGTGGTTTCATCAGGTGCCAGGATTGTCATTATAGCTAGCTTAAGGAGTTCCTTCCTCCACTCCTTGTTCCTGCTCCAGATGCAAAAGGAACTTTAATTGCATTTACCTCCCCAAATCCTAATGAGTTCAGTACTTCAGTTTTGCAGTGGGACCTCGAAACCAGTTGTATCGGCATAAGCAAAGGGATACTGAATTATAGAGTGAATTCCTAAATAAACAAGTAGATGGAGGCTTGAAGCATGATGCACTAGATCTTTGGAACTTGAGTTCACTTAACAGTGTGGCTGCAGGTGGCAGTGCTGACATTGTGACTTTGAGTCACTGGGATGTCCTTTAGTTTGGTTCCTACTACTGCTGATAGCTGGAATTGAATCCCGCATATAACCATTTTGTGGAAGCTGGAGATACTGTAAATCTCCTTCACTGTTGATGATCATTCTAAATGTCAGTGACTCTGTTTAGATGACCCGGGAACTTCTGGTGTGAGGGGAGTGTGTAAAATTGCCATTTTTAGATTCTGATAATAAAAAAATCCATTAATGATGTTGAAGCACTGTGATATTCCCAAGCTGAACACCATTCTATGTCTCCGAAGGAGACAGGGGTTATGGAGCCAGCAGCATGAGTTGTGTTTTGGAGGGGATAAAGAAACCAGAAAGGGACTTCCCCAAATTTATGTTTATGGAGCAAAATGTAGCAGGAGTGAACATAGGAGGAAGTGAATTTGCATTTGAGAATGGTGAAGGCTTTATAGAGACTTGCCAAATTTAGAGAGGTTGGGTATTCTTTCAATTTAGTGTTCTGTTTATGAAGCATTTAGTGTATACATTGCTGTAAGGAACACAATCAACACATGCACCCTCACTCACTCTCTAACCCCTTTTCACATTTGCATGGTTAAATATTACAACATGGTAGAAACTTTTTTCCTGTATCAGATGATGATATATTTATATGTTGACATGAAAATTGATAGCCCTTTTATTTTTTCTATAGTAGCTAGTTTAGCTACAGATGATAGTCCAGTTACTGGAATATAGCACACAACCACCACCGCCACCTGAATCAAATGGTACAGTCTGATTTATGTTGGCAAATAATCCTTCACCCTTTTGCTTCCTGGTAAGTACCACTGCAGATTTCTGGTTTTCCTAGATGACCCTACAAAAATTATTGTTTGTGTTTTGATTTCATGAGAGGTGTGGGCGTTTGGGGTTTTGGTATATGTATATAGAAGCAGAGGTGTGGTTTGTATATACGGTTGGAAGAAGGTAAGATTATAGCACTGGAAGAGACTCCTGTGTCAGTTATAATCTATCGCTGTTGGTTTCAGTTGGTGGGAAGGAAGGTCCTGCACAGAGATGTGTGAAGGATCATTGTGGCATGTTACCCAGAGTTCCCATGGATATATGTGAGCTTGGACAACTGTTCTATGCTGTTTGGAAGGCAAAACCATAAGGTTGTATGGGAGACAAAGGAAAATGACCTTTTTCTCTACAACTATCAGTGGTCTGGAATTATAGAATAATTTAAATTTCATATTTACTGTTACTACCAGTCCTATTCTTCAAAACATGAAAAAATGATGTTTATATGAAAAATCCTGTTTTACAAGATATCACCAACTTATTAATCTTTTAATTTTTAATACCTCTCCTTTGCTTTGTGTTAATCTTTACTCAAAGTTTATTTTCATCCCTCTTCTCTTACCAGTTTTCGGTTTATCTTTTCTATCTGATAAGCTAGTTTTTATTACCCTGCTCTGATAATCATTGTCTTACTATACCTTTCTATGGGCATTTCATCCACCCTTTCTCTGCCTTGTACCCAGCACTTGTACATCATTTTATTCCTCTCAAAACCAGACTATGTATATAATATTTGACAACTCAGTTCTCCCATTAAAATACATATGTATTTTTATGTTGGTCTTAACAAGGTTTGAAAATACCATTTAGCAACCTTGTTTTGATTACCAAAGGAAAACTCTTTCACTGGAGAATTGTAGTAATAATTTCAGGGCAGATCGGGCAAGCAATTACAGGCAAAACCAATATCTTGAGGAAAGTTTGGTTTGGGTTTGCATTTTTTTAAGTCTAAAAATCACTGGACAATAAAATATTATCAAAAATAATTCTAGGTGCTCATATAAATAAAGAATGATTTATAATACCAATTAGATTTTACTGTGAATCACTAATTATTTCCCCACCCTTAGTTGTTTTTTTCCTCTTTTAGTGGCAAGAGAGCTGCCAGAATATCATGTGTGATTCCTCTGTTCTTGCCTTCTTCGTTGCATTCACACTAACAGTGTGCGGTGTCTCCCAATTCAGGTGGAAAAAATGACTGAGAAATTTTATGGCAGAGCAAAATCTCCCCACTTTTACAGACAATAAAGCAACCAGCCCTGTGGATATCCTGTGATTTGTTCTTACTGTGAACATACAAAGCAATTTTCATGTTTCATGCTCCCTTGCATGGTTTTGCATCATTTTACTTGCTCATCAGAACTGGACATGGGATTAGTAGTTCTCAACTCTTATGCAACTTTGATATCACAGAAACATAATCTCTCTGTGTTGTAAAACTTGGCTAAAGTTCTTATGTGATGTAAAAAATAGTATAGTAATGAGACAGCTTTAGCCCTACCCAGGAAAAAAACCTGACTACACAGGATTTTCTGAGAGTGCACTGAGTCCAGGTCTCACTTGTACTATGCAAAGATTTCTGATATCTGGAAAATTTTCTATTCTAAAAGTGGGGTAGAATTGTAAGGTTTGAGACATAAAATAAAAATGAGAGAACTCTCCGTAGTTTGCAGCCAGCTGTAGCAGGCATCTGCCTGTCCGAAGCACATGGTTATGGTACAAAGTATTACTTGGTTCCATCAGAATCATTTGTGTCAAGACTTGGGTGTCTCTGAGACCCCCAAAGAAACGCTGTAGACCTCAGTTCACCATCATGCTATCAGCTGATAAGGAAAACTTGAGAGTGCTAGATTAATATAAACTTGTGACTTTTCCATTTGACCTCCAATTATTAACCTGGCTTGTAATTAACAGGTATTCTTAGAAGTATCTTGCATAGTGTCTGAACATTCAGACAAAAAAAGTTCATAAAGAGATTACAGCTAATTTATACATCTGGTTTGAATTCATTCTAAAGCTAAATCTGATTATTTTAAAATCAGCTAAGAAGTATTCGACTTCTTGCACACCTTTGGTGTGAATAGCATAAGACACTGAATTGCCTTAGTCCACTAAATTAGCAGAATATTTCCAGAGCATGAATTGTGAGCTGTGGAACAGCTTGGCAGCAGAAATGCCACTAGGATCTGATGTCTCTTATACCTCAAGAAAAGAAACTCAAGAATTTACATGTATCAAAGCTCAGGCTTGCTTACATCAAGACATGAAATGTAATATTTGACTATTCAAGAGAGCTTTAAATACCATTTTTCATCTTATATTAAAAAAATATTGTTTTTTCTTTGGCATCTGAAAATTATGAGGAGATACTACATTACTGAGATGCCTGGTGTGCTTTTTAATATGCACTTAATTCTAATGCTAAATTAGTCATTAGTATTTTGAAACATCAGTGCTGAAGATCACCTGATGACTTGGGAGGCCTGGCTTTCGTAATGGTGCTGTATGTGTGAGGCTATCGGTCAGGTTGCATTTGAAATAACACTATAAACAGAGCAACCTGATTTTACTTAACTGGCATCAATTTGCTTAATATAAGATTTCAGTATTTTAACGTTAGGATTTTTGTTTGTTGTTTTTTTTTATTACTGGGAGTGAAGGTTTTGAGTGAAACTTTATTCATTTCACTTGTCATAAATGGAATTTACCATGTACCCTTTGTGTGTCCTCAACCCTCGGCAGAACCTCAGGGACTGCAATCAACACCAGAAGTAATTTCTGTGCCCACTTACAAGAAGAAATACAGTGACCCAATTAAATGAAGGGAATGCTACACTGTAGTAATGGATGAAAACGCAATTAAAGTAGGTTACTCACCTACAAAATAAAGTTTCTGCTGCCCAAAACACTGCCTTTAGGTTGGAATGAATCAGTGGGAAGCTAAAGATAGATAAATTAAGCTTGATTAGTCTCAGTGGCATAAATTAGGAATAGAAGCTAGCATGAGGGATTATCCCACTCTTAAATTTATTTAAACATGCAAGATTGAATTGGATACAATGCTCTGCAATAACAGTAGAGGAGAATTAAAGTTAGTTGTTGCTGAAGACTCTCCAGAGGCCTCCCAGCTGTGGGACTTGTAACCCAGCCCCAACTAGAAATAGTGGAGAAATCCTCCAGGTTTAAGGTTGATGTAAGATAACACATTGCTTCCCTCTGTTTTTTTATGTGCCTGTTTCCAAAATGCATCTATAACCTACATTATATCGATACACGTAACTTTTTCCAAATGTAGTGTTTTTCCAAACCTGAGGAAAATTCCCAAATCTTTTGCCTGTCAGTCATTTTCTTGTATGACCTCTGTTCTTACAGGGTTAGCGTATGAAATGCTTGAGCTTCATCTGTGCTTTCCTGCTCTTCCCCTCATAGAAGGGCACTGCTTATTGTATGCTGCAGCTTAGAGCTTTGGTTGAGGGCAACCATCTCTACCGCTGGAGTTGGTGTATTTCTGGGTGGCTTTTCTCTGTTTCTCATCTGGATATGTCTGTAATAAGAGCAGGCTGTCTTTGCAATAGACAGTTTGCTTTGTACAGCCTTGCCTATAATGAAGTAGTGTTAATGTAGACTTTAAAAAAATGTTATTTTTCTACTTGATTATGATTAGTATTGCTAAAGTGGAAAGTACTTAATTTCAGGAAAAAATCACAGGAACCCATGTAATCAACATGACTGAGAGCTGAGATATTTAAGATTTTTTGCATGTATTGATTTTAGCCTGAGGGTGTCTTGACTGATCCTCCACTATGATTATTATAAAATGTCTACATCTGCTTCACCCTCTCTCTGTCAATTTTATATTTAAACCTTGATATAATTTGCTACTGTAGTAGGGCTGAATCACAGTCTAGAATGGAATTTACAATTTTCACTAGAGTGAAATTTGATATAAGATTCTAAGAAAAGCTACTTACAGCCCAATTGCAGTATAATCATATCACTTTAAATTCATGTGAGAAAATGTTACAGTAATCTTGAATATAGTGATATAAAACTATTTATTGAGATTTTAAGAATAAAATGCTGTAATTATGTTAAGAAACGCTTAGATTCAATGCTTAGACAGTTTACATAAAATAAATGGAGGGGGGTAGACATGATTAACACCTTGCTTTTATGAACTTAATGCCTCAAGTGGAAGGTGAAACAGAAGTATTCATATGGCAAAAACAGTTCTGTATTTATGCATTTTCCCCTGAAAAGAACCTATAAAAATATCCCTTACAGAAGTTAAAAATAAACTGTTGGGGGTAAAAGGATATTCAAATAGAGGTGTAGAGTTGTCTTATGTGCCTGCTGAGGGGGAGTTAAAGAAGGACCCTTAATACTGACCTTGGTGTATTAGGGCAGGAGGGGGCATGGTGCTGCTCTCTCTCATGACCTCGCTGGCTTTCAGATTCCATGTGTGCTGGAGAACTGCTGTCCCTGAGTGGGGCATGAGCTAGCAGCCTCCAGTCAGGGCACCAAGTGCTGCCATCGGTGCTCCTACCACAACCTGGAGGGGAGCAGGAAGGTGGATTGGAGGGTCAGCCCCAGAATTAGGTCCATAGATTTGGTTTAGGTCTCTCTTGCAAGTTATTTTGCAGTACAACATGTACACGTTGAGGCCAATCTAAGAGGCTGTTGGTCATCTTCCATTTGTTAAACGTCATGGAGTACAGAGACATTTCTACCCCCTCACAGGGCCGCAGAAGGGGAGCAATTGTGCTTTACTCTTGCTTGAGCTCTTTAGAGCTCTTGTGGAAAAAAAGCATAATTTAACTACCATCTGCCCTCTGATGTCATCAGAAATAGGATTTTATGTATAATTTGAGCTGTTTAGAGAAATGGAACTCGTAAAATACATACATTGAATGGATCCTGTGAAACTGCATATTTGAGAAGACCTTTCTCACGTGCAATACAAATTGCAGCAAAGTTGTAGAAAAATATATATAAACAAGACACTTAGTCATATAAGTTTGTTCTTTTTGCATTTGAGCAATATATTCCTCCCATGACATTTATGTCTAATCAGGTTTATTCCAGCAACGAGTACATACTCATGAGAGTGATCATGAAAATAATTTCGTAGTTCATCACCACAAACACCTCTAGGTTAGAAAGCAAAAAAAGAAAAACATGTTCTTTAAGTATTCATATATTTTTAAACAAATACTTAAACTACAGTGGCCTCTCCTTAGCTTTGTTACCGAATGTGTTTATCTTAACATTTGGTCTCTTCCTGTATTTTAAGCTTCAGGCAGCAAAAGGGTGTGTTGATAGTGAATGTACTTCAGAACTCTTTGAAGTAACATCTGTAGATCTTGTTGAGTCTTTATGTGAACCTTAGTGAGTTGGCCTAAGTTCGATATTTGTATTGCCTTGTACAGAGGAAAAGTAGTCTTAGTACATGTAAGTGGATGCAGAGATGTACCCAGAATCCCTGTTTGATTCTCTGTTTTACTACCTTTGAATGTAGCAATGTGTGTGGAATGGAAAATCCATTCTTGTCTACAAAGAGCCAAAATGGTAAATTGAAACTCTTTGAACATGTGACAGCAAAATATTTGGTATGTTTGTCTTGGAGAGAACTTTCAAGATTCAGACTAATTTTACAGCACCTTAATCTTGTATAAATACTGGGACCAGGACTGCACTTTGGACCACCTTTTGATATTTATGCATTTAAATGTGGAAGAAGTAGTATTAAAAATCTGGCAGATATTGAATTGCCTTGACTGTCAGTCAACAGAAAATAATACTGTGCATATTCATGCAAAGTTACTTCTTGCATATAAAAACTTTTATAGACTGTATTCTTCTTAAGAGATCTGAAAATGTCTAACACGAGACCATTAAATAATCCTTTCATTATTGTTCCTAAGACTCGTACAGTATCACACTTGGCAAAATATCATTCAGTTACTGCTTTTGGCCATGGAATTCATTGAAAGAGTTCATATTAAAGAGTTTGGCTGGCATTAGAGAGATTAAGTCAGTGCTTTTTATTGTTATTGTCAAAGTTTTTATTTGCTGCCTGAAAGCTTCTAAAGTAACTTCAAATATTTTCATTCTAATTGCTTTCCTAAAACTTTTAAATCTGTACTATCTGCAAGCAGTGTGCCTGATGGACTTTTGAGGATATATAAATAAAATATAAATGTCGTGTTTTCTTTAGGATCTTGCTCAAGTATTTTATCCCACTGAGATTTTTTTGCCTCTAAACAAAGGGTAGAGAACACATGTGTAATCGTATATACATGCATGGACACACATTTATAAACATATATATAACAATTAGTGCGGCAGACTCAAAAATTGGAATCTAAATGGTCCCCTGAATTAAAGGCTTTTAAGATTTTAAATATCAGAAGACTGTCAAATGTATGGTCGTACAGATACTTATGTACAGATTCAATAATTAATGAACCACTAATGAGATTTATTAATTTGCCTAAAATTCAGCATTGGGGATGTGACTGCAAAACTGGGTACTTAGATACATTTATTTTAACATTTTGTGCTCCTGTCTGTTGTGGGCTAGTTGCTCATCAGTGATGTGTTCTTAGGCAAATCATGCTTTCTGGTGTGAAAGCCCTTACAGGAACTTGTTTTCTTTTCAATGGGGCCTGCATTTCCTCCTGATTATTGCAGGTTCCTAATATGTTGTCTTAGAGAATCCTGATGTGGAAGAAATGGAGAGAAATAAGTGTCATGTAGTAGGTTCTGGTGTCTGAAATCACCAAGGCTAACACTTCCCGGCTAGTTTTTCACACACATATGTTTTCTAGAAGATCTGTAGGCAGAACCTAGCAGGAAGTGAACCCACTTCCAGAAGATATTATCTACTGAAAAGAAGAATAATGCTGTAATCTGTCTCAGACAGCTTATTTCTATCATACTATCCTGTAATAATCACTAACAGTAAATTTCCTGTGAGAATATGAATGGAAAGGCTCAAGTATAAACTTGGCATATATAATGCATGTTACCCAGTGTTCCAGTACTTCACGGAATTCTTCAAAAATTGTATCTTTTGCTGACAAAAGTATTGTCTCTGTGCATGTATCCATACCCTTGTGCACACACACATAGCTGTTTGATCTTTAATGTAACTGGCATACATTATCTGCTTACTGACATTTGGTCAAAGGCTGACCCGAACGGACAGCCTTTTGACTACATCTGGTCCAACTCTGCGTCTCCTTTATACTCAGTGACTCAATCCTTAACCTCAAATAGCTGCATTTTTTCTATGGTAAATAATACTTCTTGCATCTGGCAGTGCGTGCTATTTCTTCCAAAATATTAGCATCCTACCAGAGGAGTACAGAAATTTCCATGGGTAGCTATGTAGTGTCAAAATCGAGGATACATTCATTCTGAGATAAAATTACTTCTTTATTTACAAGATTTTAAAATTCAGGTTTTAAAAGATGCCTTATACACTTGCAACAACATAAATACCTAACAATTTTAGTGATATTGCGTCAGTGAACCAGCTAGTAAAATCTGCCTCATTGTTTCTAGTAGCAAACATAAAATAGAATATTTGTGTTTTATAAAATAATATGAATACCACCTACTGTTTTTGAAGTACCAAAACTGCCATGAAGGACTTGCTCTTCCAGAAAAGAACACTCTGCTCCTGCTATGAACACATCATACTTAAAAATAAAGCCTCTACAGAGATTAGCTGGTTATCATATAGAACAGAAATGATTGGAGAATTCTCATGTGTTATTTTTACATTCATTGAGAAAATAAATTCTGTTTCCTGATGAGAAAAACCCCAATATTTAATTTAATATATCTGATGAGGACACTGCTGGGCATAGATGGTGATAGTTGACAGTATTAAATAAAAATAAATAAATAAATAAAAAAGCCCCCTCTCCCAACCCTCCTCCTACTCCATCTACTTTTGTTGCCAGAATAATTTTAGTGTATATTGTTTTGTTTGGAGTAATCAGGCTGAAGTAGCATTAGTCCAGCTTCTCATCTTTTAATTACAGAGAGTTTATTGTCTATGCTGTCCCACTTTCTGCATGGTTCCCCACCAGCCAGTTAGACTTAGCAATCTCCATTAATTTAATTTGGCATTTCATTCAATCAGACAGGCTGTGAACATGATGAATTTTTTTTTTAAATAACACAATGCTCATTCTTAATTGATGTCCTTATCAGACATTGTATTTGCCAGAGCTGTAATTATTGGTCAGGCAGCAAAATCAAATCTGTCCAAATGCAGTGAAGATGTTCTCCGGTGAAATTACTAAGCTACAGTGCTTAGACCTGCAAAGTAATTTAGTTTTGGTCTGTAATTACATCTTTTGGGATCATTATCTCTCTTTTTACTCATAAGGATAGTGTAACCTCAGAGGAATTCATTTGCCGAGTATGAAGATAGAACTGAGATCCATGCCATAATATACATTTGTTCAAGTGGATATTATTCTATATATATTAAAAAATTGAGCATGCTCACACCATGAAAAATTATTTTATTAATGACAATATTTTAAAAAATACATCTTCTAATTTTATTCCAGAAATACTGTAAATGTGATCAATTGAGGCTACCATTTTCCATACGCAATAAATTGGCATCAGAAATGATAGCATTTGGATGTGTAACTATCTAAAATAGATACGCAAGTGGATGTGGTGTGTTGTGACAAAACTAGTTTAGTTTAGATCTAGTTCTAGTTCTGCTGGCAATAGTTCAGCATCAAGACAGTGAGAATTTTGTCTGGAGATACTATCCCAAGAAACTTTAAACATATGTTTTGACTAAACATTAACTAATAATTATGAAAGAACTGTTAGTGTCATGATAAGTAAGTCTGAATTCTGTTTTGCAGTAAGGGTTGGGATAGGGCTTTCTTTAATTAAAAAAAAGAGTGGATTCTGTAATAACGCTATTAATTTTTTTATTTATTCTCAGATATATGATATGTTTTTGAGTACAGAATTGCAATCATTCCTTGTAAGCAAAATGTAAGTCTCCAGTTTAGTTATGAGAAAAAGATAAAATGTGTTTCATCCATGTCCTGGGTATATTTTGATTGAATTTTTCATTTGGGACATTTATTCATATTCCATGGTTTTGGTGGTATTCTGTGCTGGAACAGTAACCCTCCCAATGGTTTCTTCTTCCTTCTGGTTGCACTATTAAATTAAGCAGCATTATTATAAAAAGAATTATTTGGAAAATCAGATATATTTTCCTGATTAATTTTACTGTTAAGCATAAAAATGCTAGTGTGTTAAAAATTCATTTTTGTTCCATTGAGACGCTCAAACAAAAGTCTGGGCTCCTCTGTGTCTGGTTGTAAGTTACTTATGTATTTCTGTGTTTGCACTTCTTAGGAAATGAATAGTGGGTGTGAATTCTAATGTTTTTCAGATTAGAGTTGTGCCACAACTGAGTTGATTTAAAGACAGAAACGTAGAAAGTTGTAATAAATACTAATGACTGAATGTTGTAAGGAAAATTATTTCTCCATTAAAATCAGTAGCAAAATTCCCATTAACTTTTATGGACCCAAAATGTTATTCTGTGTGTCGATAACACCTTCAAAATTAGTTATTGGCTTTACTTTTAATGCTTTTTTAATATTAGGGTTTTGTTGTGTAAACTTCTCTTTTGCTTGTTTTATTTCTTGCTATGGCTTTTGACTCATCACAGTTGCAAAAGAAGAGCCCAGACAGTAGCCACTATTTAACCTTTTGAGACTTTCTGAAGACTTTTTTTCACTAGGAATTCAGACTCTGGACATTTTAGTCACTGATTTTTATGCTGAACTGCCAAGGTTTTCTGTGATGTTAATCATATCGGACTTCTTTCTTAAAACAACTGTCCATTAGTCTCAGCTTTCATCACCAATCAATTTTTAAGCTCTAGTGAGTGCAAAGGGTAGCTTGAAAACCCAAGTAGCATTGTGCTGTGCTGATTCAAAGTGGCGAATCCCTTGATTTGCAAACCAGTATTGTAACATCTGGCGTAGGAGGTTTGCTCTATGAAAAGGTGCAGTTTGTAGAAGTGTGGCAGTGATAAAGTTTTTATATCCCCAATCTTGGGCAGGAGTTGATTTGGTCTTCATTAGGGCATGCGTTGAGGAAGGAATAGAGGGCATTAATTTTTCCCTTAGCATTGCAAATATACACCCTTCCTAGAAAAGATGAATAAAGCTAGATGTTGGGCTTATCTAGTCTCTCTCATTACAGTCTTCATGTCAGTTGGTATGGATTTCACTAGGGCCAAGACTCCAGGGCCCTTGCAACAAAAAAGAACAGAGTCATAGTTTTAATGTAGTGATTTGCATGAAGAATGAAAGCTGTGATTCACAACAAGTTCAGAAGAGGTTTTGTTTGTCTGCAGTCCATTTAATGAAATCAGCATATGTGTGTGGTTCCTGCTGGTTTGCTCTGGCAGTAAGTTGTGGTACTCGTGCTCAATATATTTATCGAAACTTAAGATCGAGTTTGTTGAGCTCCTGAAATCAAAGGAAAGAAATAGTAGTTTGTAATGCAACTCTATGTGTTGCCAAAGGAAGCTGAAAAGATTTTATTCTTTCGTATTTACAGGCTGAGGGTGCTCTGAGATCTTTAGCTGCGAAAGTTTACACAAAACCTTGCTAATTGCTATGGCTAAGTAATTTGCAAACCATCCCAATGCCAGCACAAAACAAAAAGATGGCTTGACTAGGTGCTCCATCTTACTCTCTTTCTGTCCCAGGGAAACCCAACAGGTAAGACCCCACAGGAATACACCTGGGCAGACCAAATTTCTGGATCTTGCCTTTAATTTGAATGCCTGCTGTCAACTATAGGAATGCTCTGAGATGTTTATTGAGGGGTCTGGGCAAGGGATCCTCTAGAAAATAAATGGAGAAAAATGGTGGCTGTAACAAGTTATTTCACAAAAAACATTTTCCAAATTATTTTACTAAAATAGACAAGAACCCCTTGTTCTATTTAGACTGATTTATAACTGTTCCCAGCTGATCACAAAGTGTTTCTAAATTAAAAGCCATTAATTATAGCCTTATATAGATACAAAGATATGCAAGAAGTGCTTTGTAATTCCAGCTCTGCACTTCAGGTGAGAGCTTTTTAAATTACTTGGACCATTGGAGCCACCTGCTTGACTAAATGCTGACGGCCCTGTGTTTCAGTACTCATCAGTGCATTCCAGTGTTAACATTGTTACTGATTTTTCTCATTTCTCCAGGGCAAATACTAATTAATGGATACAATTCACAGCTGATTAGCTGTAGTTTCTTCAGTAATTACATTCGCAGACTAACTGTTCAGAAGAGGATTTCTAACCCAGTTCTTATTTCACTCTAAGCTTAATTTGTTTTTTGAATTGTTTAGGTCCTTAAGATAATAACCATTTTATTTTCTTTTGTTGTTGTAGGTACCATTAGATAATAAGGAATTTTAATCTTAGAAATACTCATTGATAATTGTTGTGTGCCTTCAATGGATTTCTAATTCAGAGATAAAAATTAAATTTAAATAATATTTATTATGATCCATACTAACAAAAGCCTAAATATGCCACGTTCTGACATCAGTGCCTGAGTCAAACACAATAGGGTCTTGAATACTGTAGTCCAAGAACTGAATGAGTCTACGGATATGTACTTGTAACTTTTAGCTTTGAGATTCCTTGTTACATCATTTGCTTCCACAGTCTTGATAAAGTGGAAAATTATGTTGTCACTTTCCCCTTTGTTTTACTGTAATAAAAGAAAAAGGAAGAAAACCACTTGGCAATCAGAATAGGAGTAGCTGTGGCGTGAGGAATGTATGTAGATCAAAACAATGTAGAATTTTACTCTTCAAGGTATAAATCAACTACATTTCCATTTTGAGGCACTGGAGCCCCTAGGATGCTAAACTCATTAAAATAGGATAGGGTTTGTCCCACTTACTTATCCAATGTTAGAGCTATACTTGCCTATTTTACCTTTGCACTTAGGTACAATTTGAAAATCTGATTTTTTTTTTTGTTACTGTAGAAGAACAGCTCTGTTGGAGCCATTTGAGTTTTTAATGTAAAAGGATTTAGTTAGTTTGCCACTAACCAACATGAAAAAAATATATCCTGTCAATCTCGCTGTTGAGCTCAAGTACTATGTCTTTGTGCAACAAATCCACACATACACATCCTTATGTGCCAAAACAGTAATTTGAATGTGCAGTTTAATTTGAATTTTTTAATCTCCAAAAATGGGTGACATCTGGACTTTTAAAAAATGGATGACATTACTTGAGTATCTGCATAGCTGTGGATAACAAAGTTTTAATAGCTATGAGGCAGCCTACATATTGTGTTAAGGCCTCTGTTGCTTAACGTGTTATAGGTTGAAAGATTCAGCATGTTAAGTACATAAATGGAATTTCATACTTCAGAATGAAGAATCTCATCTCATATTCCTTCCTCCCCATGATTGTCTTCTGATTTTGTTGATGGCCTGTTTTGTCAATCAGAGAATTCATCAGGTACACAAGGCTCCAATTCTTTGTGTCCATCTTCCTTTTTTCATCCTCTATCACTATAGCTTCCTTCTGGTTTGGGTTTTCCCCCCCCCCCCCCTCCCCCCCCCTTTTAACTTTAGGTCTTATTTTCAGAAATGGATTTTGGAGTTTTCAGGGAAAAAGCTTTCTTGAAAGGATCACACTGGCTTCTCCACTGCTGTAGGGTGATGGGGGAACTGGAGGGAGTCAGGCTCTGAAACACTTCCCTGCTAAAAGCAGTCAGGCACCAAGTCCTGCAGTAGCAAATTAGCAAATTGAGGTGGAGCAAAGTGTTTTTCATTTCAGGACAGGTTCAGCTGCTCTGAAAGCCCAACAGTTTCTTGCTTGGAAAGAACAATCTGTGCAAGTGCATGGTTACCCATCCTCATGCACATGTCGCAGAGCTTATGCTGGTGGTGGTGGTGTTTGCTGTCGTGGTTTGGGGTGGGGGCAGGTCTATCAAGATCTGGCAAGATAAAACAAAGCCTTCCTGAAAAAAATTTTGCTTTACAGAACTTGCAAATGGGAGTTAAGGGAAGAATGCTTTAGCAGCAGTGATGTAACAAGGCATTGTAGGGTCAGCACAGGGACTTTTCCAGCATTTGATACTCTTTGCAGTGTGCATTGTGCCTAATGTGGAAGCCTCTGATTTTAGTGATTTAGTGGTAGCTGCATGACATGCATGGTGTCTGTTCCTTGAAGCAAAGACTCTAGGCTCCTGCCTGCTCCAGGTACACATGCAGAAATAGTTAACAGACTACCTGCTTTTTGGAAGTGCTGTTTAAGGGAATAAGGCACATTAAATGCCAATTAACCAAATGTTGATAATACCTTTCTTTTCTGTGCTCAGTCTGTAAAAGGAAAAGTACCTATTTTCTTCAACAGATGTTTATACTTGGGAATTTGGAGGCAATGACTCTATGGCATCCAAGCAGATCCTTTCAGATCATTTCTGTGTAAGAGGAGTTGCACCTCAGTGGGAGCAAGTGGGCACTCGGCCCATTCCACCCTGGGTGGTCTCAATGTGATACAGCTTCTCTGACTTGCAAACTCTTCTGGTGTTAATGTTCACTGGTGGCATGGGAGCTAAACTGGAATGAAGGACAGACAAACAGAGATTGTTTGGCTTTTTAATTTTGTGGAAAGAATGGGATTTTAAGAACAATGCTGCATATTCTCATTCTTCCCTTATTGACCTTCATCTCTTTAAAACCAGGACTACTTGGAATAGTAATATGCCAGCTAGTTCTAGCTGCAGCAGTCCTCCAGATCAGGATCATCTGCAGAAATATTATAATGCATGCCAGAAAAGATGTAGCAGAGTTGAAATGTCTTTTCTGGAGAACAGTCTCTTTCCAATGGACACGTAATTTCCAAAGTCACCTCTGGGTCTGTGGGGTGGCTTTGCTACGTGGACAGAGAAAGTTGAAGAGATGGATATCTTCCATGTACAGACCTGGGGATGCAGAGTATGTAATAATAATAATGATAATGCTGAATCCAATCTAGTTCTGACTTCAAAGAACATCTGCAAAATTACATCTTACCTGTTTGTTGTTTTGTTTTTGTTGTTGGTTTTTTTTTCAACTTTTTCTATGTCAGTGATGGGGTAAGGAAAAGTTTCTCATGGTATGCATTAAAATAAAAATATTTATTTTTCTTTCAGTTTGGAAACAATAACAACTACATGAACATGGCAGAGGCAAATAATGCATTTCTTGCTGCAAATGAGGTAGATGTTTTTCTTTTTTTATCTATGCTCATATTCTGCTGTTTGCTGTGATAATTTAACAGACTTTGAATGGATGACGAGTGAAGTGCTGGATTTCTGTGTTTTATGGAGCACAAAATAAAGACTTTAACGAGAAAGAAAATAACCTGACAGTTCTCCATTACTAGTCAATTTAGCTGTCCATAAGGCTGTTACTTACATAGCATGTCAATAGAAACAAATATGCTTTGTGTGAAAAATTTATTAACAGAAGGAAACAAAAAGCACAGTAGGTGTACAGTTTGAAAGCAAGCTTAGTAATAGTCATTACTAGCTAATGTGCTAATTTTTGTTTTAGATACAAATATTTTAATTTGGGTTCTTAATACTCGTATAAGATAGAAAGCCAAAAGCTACTTTGTTGCCTGAAGCGTATGTGCTGTGTGAAGGAAACTTCTGACCAGGATCAAGAACAAACCCAGGGGCCGGGCTGGTCAAGGCTGTCTGGGCTATGGAGGTGATGTGTTTGATCGCTGCCTTTAAAGAGAATGGAAACAAAAGAAAGGTCTGCAGTCTCCTTGTATTTGTTACAGGGGTGCTGCCTTACAGCCAGTTAATAGATTAGCAGCATGCTAATGCTGACCTCAGCTCCAGACAAAAACACCTTTTTTTGCTCATCACTAAAAACCAACAGCTTTTATTCCAATGGGAAGGATGGAAGTTGCAAGATGCACTGTCCAGCAATGTGCCTAGTAATATGGAGAACAAGAACTAAGTATTTCAATAGGGGGCATCTTCCCAACATGAGGAAAGGTTAGAAAACTGGCCTTGATTTTACAAGTGGTAAGTGATGATTCAGTTGCAGGTATTCTTGTGCAGTTTTAAAAAAGTGATCTCAGGAAAAATAAGCAGAAGGGTGTAACAACAAATACGAAGGTTAGAATTAAGAGTCATATTTTATGAATCATTTATACAATGGTCACCATCTCTTTTTACTCAGCAAGACTGCTTAGATAGGGGAATATTGTTTGGCACTAGCTCCAGTGTTATTTGTGATAATGAACACAAACCCCATCTGTAATGACAACACGATGTTTCTTTCTGTAGAATTTCTTTCCTACATTTGAATCAAACATTGATGAAAGCTCTGCTGCCAGCAGCTGTTCAGAGACAATTTAATTCCAGCTGTGATAATTCACCGTGTCAGACATTGGCTGTTATATGTTGATACAACAGTTCTCCAGATTTGCATTTTTATCAAAAGGAACAAATGTTTTGAACATTTCAGTACAGATGGCATTTAACCATGCAGAGAGTTTTTTAAAAAATTGTGTAAGATATAAATATTTGAAAAGTTAGTAACTTTAAAAAATGTGATTGGTAAGATAAATCCTGCAAATACCATCTTTTTGTCATAACAACACCTTTCTGCAATCCCAAATTGCATACTATTCAGGCTTTTTTTTACGGACTGAATGGCCCAGTGGTTTGGATTTAAGACTACTTCACTAAGGGGCTTGCTTTCTTCTTAGATTACATCTGTTTTATACTCAATCTTAGGACTGTTACATGTTTTTAAAAAACAGTATATACGTATTTGGACAAGTTATGTTGTGAGACTTAAACACTTAAAAAATGTTAAGGTATTCATGAATTTACTCTCCCATTTGTAGTAAGCTATAAGTATTAAGATGAATGCTACTTTTCTAAGTAAAATATTTTATTATTGTCTAGCTGTGTTATTTATTTATACAGCTGTTCTAGAGTTATTCTGTTAGATGAGGAAAAAAAGATCCAGTTCTTTTAATTCCTACTATTGCATAAATATGTCAAGTAAAGAGAGGGTCAAAGATACTATAATGATACTGATTTCACCAAATTCTTTTGCTTGAACAAGGAATAAAAATATGATTAAGTGTTAGTGTTCACATTAAAGCATGAACCTAACTTTGCAATTACTGCATTACAATGTATTTAATTATAGTGTTTTTACATAACATGAATGCAGCTTTCTCACTATGACTTTGGGCCTGGGCACTGCTTAGCTAGAAGCCCATTTTATTCCTGTAAATAATGCCTTAAGAGTATAATCCTAGAGCACATTCAGGCTTAGAAGCCACACAGTTGCTTTGTTTTCTGACTCTATGTCATAATTACTACGACCCATTTTAGAGCACCTTAAATATTTATTGAAATAATATTTCAAGTGTTAATTACAGTGGTAATGAAAACAGCCAAATGCCACATATCAAGAATGAGTGTTTATCCGTATTGTTAATGGGATACGTTAGATTTCATTAAGCAGTAATGGGGTAGCAAATGAGTCACAAATTACAGTTGCATCTGTTACTAGACCACATTAGTGCCAAAATAACTGCAAATGCAGCCATAAGGTTATCTTCATTAGCCACCCTCTTCTGGCCAATCCATCCTTTGTGTTTGTGAGCTACGTGGTCCACAGGAAGAAAAATTCACACCTTTTGTAATATAGCAGTGGGGAAGGTAAATGTCTCCCTAATCCAGGCCCAGCTTTCACATCCAGAATTAAGTTACAGTCTTGCAGTTTGAGTGAGATGGGTAGAGTCTCAGCAGACTCTGACGGTACTGCAGACTGCAGCAATCTGGGACCTCATCACTTCTGGTGTGAGACCAATAATGACAGCTGACAGGTTCTATATGCAAGCAAAGATTTTTCTTGAGTTTCAGTTTCCATCTTCTCTCAAGCGGTTATTAATTTATATCATCATTAACAGTTTGAAGGATGACAATTTGCAGCAGTTAATGAGATCTTTCACTGAACATATCATTTTTAAATTAACAGGCATTAAGTCACTCTTTCAAACAATGTAAAGAATACATAAAACAATTCCCTTCCCCCAACACGAATCCTGAACTAATGCAAACAAACAAATCCCTGAGCAGCCTTGCATGTCCAGAACAAGACAAGAGTGCCTATTTTAGGATTGCCAACTGCCCAATTTGATCAAGACTGTCCTTATTTGGGAACATTTAAAATGGCCTAATTTCAAGCACTGAATTTCTATTATTAAGTAGCAGTGGACCTGAAATAATACATGAAAGTTCACTTAACTTGCAAGAAATTTGAATAAGCATAGCTCATTTGTTTCCCAAATAAAGTCAGCAGTGTTGAAGCCAGATACAGACTCTCCTTGAATAAAAGATTATCTTTGACAGACACATGCACACGTACAAACATGCACAAACCCTGAAGATAACTGGCAGTAAATGTTTTGCTCAAGGCATCTTAACAGGTGTTTAGTTTGTAACAAACCTACTGTTCAAACAAAGCTGGCTTGCCTCAGAAAGCACTGGAAGCTGCTGTAATCACCCTCGCTCTTTTGTACATGTCTCTTCTCCAAATTACAAACCCTTGTTTAAAGGGTGCATTGTACTTTTGGGATCGAAAAGAAAAGAAAGACCAGAATTGTAATATTTCATGTTAATTAGTGGATAAAAAGGAAACAAAAGATGTGAAATGGTCACTGCTGAATTAATATTGTGTGCGTGTGCACTACAAAATTGTCAGTATTTTATGAAGCACAAGAGTAATGTAAGCAGTTTGTACTATTTTACTAACATATCAATAAAGTCGCAATTTGTTATGCAGCCAAATCCAATGTAGCTGATATTCAGACTAACAACAGACAGATGCTGCTAATTAAGTACACATTAAAAAACTGTTAATACTGATACTCCATTAAAGCCATATGATAATGAAACTTAAACCTTTAATCAGAATGATCCACAAAACCCTTCAGTATACAAAACTTAAAAATTTTGTTGCATATAGAGTTTGCATTTGAGAACAAAACAAGACTTGGACTGCAGGTCTGGAGGTGGTTGCTGAAAGCAGTGTGCCCTAACATGGTTTGCCTTGTCCTGTCCTTTTCTAGCAGACGTTCCATACACCAAGCCTTGGGGATGAGGAGTTCGAAATCCCACCCATTACCCCCCCACCTGAGTCAGACCCTGCACTGGGGATGGCAGATATACTGCTGCCCTTTCAGGGTGTTGGTGACCAGCTGCCTGCACAAGGAAATGAATTTACACCTCAGTTTCCCCCCCAGAGCTTGGATCTTCCCTCTATTACAATATCCCGAAATCTTGTGGAACAAGACAGCGTCATCCACAGCAATGGATTGCATATGGTAGGTCCAGTAGTTTGTGTGTTTCTGTTGCCTAATATTGTCTGTCAAAGCATAGTAATGTAGATTTATGTCATCTATCAGTTTTAATTGACCTCTCAGAAGATCTGTATGACTTCTTGGTATTGCAGCCTGACCAAGCATTTGCCAACATTCTGTATCATGTGCAGGCTTATTCTGTATGAATGATGACATGTGTTGTCAGTGTTACACAGAAAGCAATGATATGCTATTATTCAGTTCCCTAAGGCAGTTGGAAAATGGTTAAGAGTTTAATATTGGTGGATTCTGGAACATAAACGTGGTTCTGCAATGCTATACTGTGTGTGAACAGATCTCTTGTGAAGAAGCACTCAAGCTTTATGAACAAAGAATTTTAATTCTGGGAATGGGCTTGAAAGCCCATATCCATTGGCATCAGGTGTATCCCAAGTGCTGCTAAAGTTCAAAAATGTGTTATACAGTCGACACTGGCATCAAGAGTTGAAAAACTGTTGTGTTGGCCCAGGTGAACTACAGCATTTAGAAGGAATTACTTGTCTGTATTTCAAGTATAGGACCCACATCTGACAGCCATCAGGATGTTTTCAAAGTGCAGTGTTGAGATTAGCTCAGAAAGGGAGCCAGACACAGTATGCCAGCAGTAAAAAACCCATATGTTTCACTATATTCTGTGTATTCCATGCGCTAAATCTTTAGATGTGGAAATCAACTTTTTTTTTTTTTTTCTAACTCAGAATAGAAGTGATAGGGATGTATCACCTTGACCATACTCAGAAATACAGGGCCATAAAAAGACTTTGTTCTGCCCAGTGTTCTTGTTGACCATAGAGGCTGGAGCAGGCTGGGCCTGTTCTACTGTTCCTGGGCTGTTTCCGAGCCCCCTGGAATCGGGAGGGATGATCCGGGTGTGGGGAGGGGCTCAGTGACAGGGACTGTCAGGCTAATTCCAGTGATTGTTCTTGTTAATTAGAACAATCAAAACCAAGGCTGTACGGAGTCTTCTCCATAATCTATACACACTGTATGGCTGTGATCTCAGTGGGAGTGTGTATGGGGCAGTTTCCACTTTCTTGTATTTCCCTTTCAGATTTGGGGGATATCCCTGCATAGTTTTCTCTAAGCTTTGTGCAGTAACGTTCATACTTATAGTGATGAGACACAGCTGTGAGTCAGTATCATATTTAGCATTTTAAACTCAGTGGTTACAATTAGAATCAGTTTCTGTATTGCATATTGAAGACAACATCAATGTTTAGCTTGAACAGATATTGTACAACATTTTTTTCTGATAAGCTGTTTTATATAGGACCTTTTGCTAAACTTAATGTAGTGAAAATACAGATTTACTGCTGGACTGTAATAAAGGTCATCACATTGTCATGTAATGATTTCATATAGATTTTTTATTATTATTATTCTGGCAACCAAAAATTAATAAAGGATTTATAAATCAACAAGCAGCAAATATTCTGCAGTCTGCTGGCTTTGTTGCAAATTCTAATACTTCCTTGGAGGTCATGGGGAGTAGCTAGGCCTAATACAGAATTAAGCACAAACCGCTCACTACTTCAGAGGTACAGAATTCAGTAATTCCATGGATACAAAGCAGGGACTGCCAAAAACAGGCCTTGAAGGATAAGATTTTTTTTTTTTTTCAGATCCCATTTGGCATGGGATTTTGTATGCACTGGACATGGTGGTCGACTACTGAATAAAGATCAGATTAATAAAATGTGAGAGTCAGGAATGTTATGTCTGTAAACTAAAGTAATGGAGCATGTGTACACTGAATATAATGATGCTTCCTTAGAAATATGTAATAAATATCATGGGCTGGATAGGTGTTGTGTTACACATATGAGTACCCCTCAAAGTTATCAAGTTGTTTCTAACCTGGCCTAGTTTTGCCTTTTATTTTGCATGCTTTCACTGAATGTGATTCTTCCGTGAGTGAATGCTGTCACCGTAACAGTTCCAGCCAGAAGAGGCCTCCTGGTTGCATATTTCTTCTCTCACCTCTTCTTGCACTGGATGAGAGGGTTTACTTTTTTTTTTTTCCTTTTGTTTCTAGACTGTGCAATGTAGAAATTAATGGCATAGTTTACATTGACTTCAGTGGTAAGAATTTGTTCCCATACAGTTCGAAGAGAAGATCTAGAGAAGCATATGCCTTCTTATCCCAGTAGTCCAGTGTTATTTTCTAGGGTGATTGCCAGTTCAAAGCTGTGGGTTGGGAACCTGTGTGTAGTTTTGCTGTGGAGAATTGATGAGGAATTGCGTGATTTGATATGGAGGAGCAACACAGGGAGGATTGTGTGTCAGACACTGCTCCACAACTGCTTGATTTGTTTTTATACTGTGAGATGGAGTAGCCCCTGCCATTGTATTTTAGTCACTAGACTTTTTCTCTTCTGCTTATAAATGCTGGGTGGCTTCAGGAATGTGCACGTCATTAAACTGGTAAATATTTATTAATAATATTAGAATTCATCTTTAAATTAGACATTTCATGAATTACCTTGCCTTGGAGCTATGAAAACTTTATTGCGGCAATAAAAAATGTAAAGGAGGCATTTTGACTATGAAATTTCATTTCATGGTCAATTGAATTTACTATATCTGAAAGAACTAAAGATGGGGTTGTAAAATAATTATGATGTTCGTATACACTTAGAGAACGATGTTCTTATCCAGCGATACTAGGATAGCCTTATTTAAAGGCTGTATTAATAGTGTATTGCTAATCACTAAAGCTTCTTTAGCTGAATACAAACTTAAATTATTTTAATATGAACTGCATTGAGTTTATTGGTTATCTTGTGAAGCACTAGAGAGCTTTACTGTAAGCAATATTTAGTTTAGATAAAGGTAGTCCTACCATGTTGAAAAGTCCAGTAGAAAAATTTCACCTTGAAGAAATGTCATAAGATTTTAAATCACAAATGTAGAAAAAATAAAATGGGCTTGGACAGAATTATGATTAATACTGTGTGTCTTTGGCTTTTTCTATGTACTACCTGACATGTTCACCTATAAACTTGAATGCAGAATCGCCAGAGGCATGGTTAAAAATAGGTTATGTCAAGGTTTTCCTATGTCTCCCTTAGGGTGTGGAGTCGGGTAGCTACCTTGTAATACTTCTGCAAGTATCTCATAGATTTCCCACAGGAAGACAAAAAAAAACCCCAACCATTCTCTCTTTCATATTCTTTGTGTATTATTATATTGAAAAAATCATTCACAGTGCAGGAAAGATATTTATTCTCAGCATAAATGTGGCCTAGCAATTATTAAAAGATCATGTTGATGAGTTAACAATTGTTCATGCTATTAAGATGTACATACTATGGAAAGAGTGACAATTTATCACTATGCTGATTAACTTCATTATTATTGGCAACAAACACCACATATTTATCTCACTTATCAGCGTTTTTCTACATTTAAAAACCAGCATCAGCAAAAAGAGGAAATAAAATGGAGGCAGTTTCATTCATTTTAGTATTTTAATAGTACGCAAATAAAATCCTGATGTTCAGAAACGAGTCACTGAAAAATGGAGTGTTCATGTACATTTGACTTCAACATGTGGATTTACATGATGCAAATATTGTCCCTATAAATACCTGAACATAAATAAGTGGAAATCAGCAGCGATATCCTTGTTAAAAATCAACCCCCAATATTTTATATTAATACTCTGTTTTCTGTCGAGCTGCCCATAGAAAAAATTATTTTAATCTGTAAACTGTGGCAATTCTATAAAACTACAACTTGTGCTCCTGAGGGTTCCTTTTTTTAACACCTCTCTATAATCTGCCCAGCCTGCTGAGTAGCATTGACATCAGTAGTACATCAATTTCAGAAAGTGGATTATTTTTACTAGACAGCTATTGTGACATATTGGGTCAGTCATAAATGAAAGATATTCATGCAAGCATGCAATACTTGTAATGAAGTCTCACTCTGACCTTCTGTATGATTGATTCTGTAATTTAGTTTTCTCAGGCAGTGCCTGAAATGAAATGAAATCATGTTGAACAAGTTTTGAATACCCACAGTGCACCAGGAGAAGAAAAATCTGCAGCCCCAGAGGCTTGAGAGAGAGCAGCTGAACGATTTATCTCCATGCTATTATAGCCTTTGCCAGCATTCAACATTTCTTTTTCTTTTTTTTTTTTTTTTCTTATTTGGCTTAAGTACTTAATTCTGCAGGTAGCTGTAAATGGGAAAATAAAATGCTGTTCAGATTTAAAATGACAGGACAGGAGTATGTGCAGGGGACTGATAAAATATCTTGAATAGAACTGACCTTTCATGTAGCTGAAAGTTACTGGGGGATTCATCCTCATAATTACCATATAGATTATTTTTATTTCTTTCCTGCAATGAAACATTTCAGAGAGCAGTAGTGCTGATTGAATGAAAATTGAACTTGTTAACATTCTTTTCAGCTTAGCCTGTTGTACATTACAGAAGGTTAGCTTTGATGAATTTCAAAATTCTCTTTCTGATATCTAAGAAACAGACAGTAAAATAATTGTCTCTTTTCAGACTGATTTTTTTCTTTTATTCAAAAAAGTATGGATGTTACAAAAACAGACTTGTAATTTTACATATATTGCTCCCCATATTACTTATGCTGCGGGAGGAAATGTATTTCTTATTTGATGAAGATTTGAGCCTGTTTATATTTTATAATTGTTGCAGTGCTGTCAGTGCATTCAGGATTCTGCACAGATAAGGCTAATTCACAGTGGAATACACTCATCTTTAATTACATTACTGCTTAGGAGTGGCACTGTGCTCAAATCAGACATGATGGTGACACTGCTTTTATTTCAAGAAGAGACTTTTTAAATAAACAGCTCAATGATGTGGCTTTAAAGAGCTGAGTTGCAAATTTGAGCTTAATAAAGGCTGCATACAACAGAAATATTATTAATGTTTCAGAACAGTGGTGCCTTTTACTTATAGGTCTAAATCTTTTTTTTAGTAATTCAAAGTCCCAAATTACTAATGAACTTTAAATTAATAGAATAACAGAGGATTGCAAGAACAACAGCAAAAAAAAAGTTGCTTTAAAATTGGCAAAAGACAGTTATTTCACTACGCACCTGACAACATGCCTCTAATTTGTGTGTTTAATTTTCCTTTACAAAGAAACTTACTTGTAAATCTCTCTTTTAATACCCAGTCTTTAATCTCCTATCTAGAGAGAATGGAGTAGGTTTTCAATTAATACGACGTTATAACAACATTGTTTAATGTGTTGCAGATGAAAGTTATTTCATGGGTCGTTAATGTGTTTAACGCCTGGAACCGTCTATTAAAACAAGCTCTTGTTATTGTTATGAACATGTTTATTGTCATCTTTAATACAAAACATACAACTAATTCTGGAAGGTTGTAATTATTCATTTATAGCAGCTATTCTTACTGAGAGAAGGGGTTAAGAGGATCTTAGTAGATAGACTGCTGCTTACTTGCGGTGCAGCCCAAAGTATCAAAATGATAGATAGTGCTTAATGTTTTGCCAACTATTGTGCAAATGAGCTGAAGCAAGAAGACCTGTGAAGGACAGTTCCCGATAAGAACCTAGAACTTGCTTTAAGAACCGGCTAAAATCGACCCTGCCGTTTGGGTAAGAGTCAAGGGATAACTGAGTCTGCGCAAGACCAAAAGATTACTAGCAGTGATGAAGAGGAGCCATCAGCCTTCATCTCCATGACCCCCGACGACCACCACGAGGAGGCGCTGCGCAAGCGCAGTCAGGAGGAGTTTATGGAAATGACTTCTTGGGACTACTTTTAATACGAAGTGGGGACAGGTCATGCATATGTATAAGCGTATTGGGAAACCTTGTGAATAAGTAACACTTTGTTGTATATATCCAAGACAAGCTACCACGCGGGCGCGCACGATTTTGGCGGGATGACCCCCCGTGCTGCCCAGTGCTGAATAAACATACCTACTTTACAACCTTACAGGTTGTGGAGTCTGCTCTCCACACGTCATTACTAAAAGAAATTATCTTCAGAGTTTTCTTATTTTGATTTTTTTCTTTGATTACTATGGTGGATTACGAAACTCAAGTTTTAAATCAACAATGTTCATCTGGTTTGTATTGAAATTTCCCAGCAGAAATGGTAGGTGTTATTTCACCTTTTTTAATAATTTGTGTTACCAAGAAAAATTAATCTCAAAATTAATACCAAATTAAATGATGTTCTGGTGGCTCAGATCAGTGACATTTCGCCATATACAGAGCCTTTCAAATGGTGGTGGATGCTTTGTAAAATTAGACCTTTAGGACTCAGTTGGGATTTTGAAGCTCCGGTGCCCGCTATCAGCTCAGCGCTGTGACAGTCTGGCTTTTGCCCACAGGTCTGAGCTATGTCCTTTGCTGATAAACTTTCAGGTCTTTACAGAGATTTTTTTTTTTTTCTTTTCGATTGGCATATAGTTCAATATTTATGTCTATGATGTAGTTGTGCCTTTTTTAGTTACTTTTCAGGGAGTGTGTGTGCACAGCTCATGGGGCCTTGGGGGAAGGTGGACAGAGGGCTGAAAACCCTGGAGGCAACAGACAGCGGTGGCTACATGGTAGGACTTTAACATGACAGTGGTATCAGGCGGTGCTAGCCTGATGTACTATGGGTACATCAGGGTTTTAATAGTGTGTAGGTTTTCATGTTCTCAGTGACATTGTAATATTGGTGTGGATAATGCAGTCACTTTTCTGAGAGGCATGCTCTTTCTTCCTTTCTCATTGATACGGACACAATGATCCATCTGTTAATAAGCTGTTATCGTTGGAAAACAAAACATATTCTGGTGTTCTTTTCAAACATAGGCAACTCATAGTAACCACAAGAAAGGACCTGTTCATAGGAAACAAAGCAGCAGCAGTTGCCAAAGACACCTATCTGACCTATCTGAATAGCAGGTACTGCTGATGTTAAAAAAAAATAAAATAAAAAGATCAAGTAGGTTGTTACCCGAAAGAAGAGAAGCACAGTAACACTGGCAGAACAGTTTGGGAAAAAAAGACTGTGAATATTTTATATTAATAATGCCTAAATCAAGATCCACCAGCTCCAGAAGATATTGTGAGGTGTCATATCAATATGTGGAAAACTGTACACCCCACTGGGGAAGCCATCAGGAATTGGAGTGGAAGCTGAACCCCTGATATTCCGAAGAACTGAGCTCAGAAGGAACGTGGACGCATATGACCGTGGACACCAGCTGTGTATTAAGCCTGGGCCATGGCTTTAAACTACTCTGCCTTCTGAGTTTAAACTCGAAAATCAGGTGCTGCTTTCTTAAGTCAGCCAAATGAGGCAGATGCTGCAGCTGGTCTGGATATGTTGTACCTGCCCAAAGGCTTTGCTGGGTCCAGCCACCCTCGTTCTTGGGTCATTTGAAAACTTCCTTTGAAATTCCTGCTATTCTCTGCTGCTACCACCTGTGTTTCCCCTTGGACAGCTTATGGAATACTTAGCTTCCACTTCAAGTTCTCTAGCTATAAAGAAATGCTAAGTCTCTGTAGAGTTTTAAATTATTCTGTGTTGTCAGGTAGCTGGAAAAAAAATACCTGGCTCTGGTAATACAAAAGATAATGAGACCTACTTTCCTGATTTGCTTTAAAAAACAGCAACAAGCAAGCAAAGAAAACCCAAACAAAAAACCTCAAACCACCCAAGAACCCAAAGAAAAAATGCCCCACCCAAACATAGCTGTGAACACTTGTAGCAATATTTAAACAAATGGCATGTAACCCCTAAGTCTCCCCACCCCCCCAATTCCTTCTACAATTTTTGATTTTTGTTACCTTTGATAATGTTTGTTAGTTGTCATGCTTCCTTGCACTCTTGCACTCTCTCCCCATGTTGCTTACTGCCTAATAAGGACCTTTGAAGTGTGCCTTTGATTTGGTAGCTGAAGCGCCTGAAGTTGCAGAGGTTGTAACAAAACTGCTAACAGCATTATTCTGGGAGTCTGGGGCTTAATTTTAACTATCCAGGGTTTGTTTGCAAAGTGCCTTCGCTGTTTGCATACAGCAGACCTAAGCTTGTATTGCTAATTTGGAGAGGAGGTCCTCATGCCAACAGACTCGTCAGATCAGAGCCCAGATCTGTGATCTGAGTCACACATGTATTGTGATCATGCTGTTGAGTACCTTGTCCAAAAGGAGTGTGATTCAATATGCTTAAAAGTATGGTAGATGTTTAGGGAGAAGAGAGAGGAGTGTCTGTTTTGAAATGCCTCTACAAAATGGTGTAAAAATTAAATTATAAAGAACTGTGAATTAGGTGATGTTAAAGCATTAGTAGAGCCGCTGTGGATGCATGAAGGGCTATAGCCGGTCTATGGTGCTGTCTGTCTGCAAAAGCAGATGCAACTTTGCGTCAGCTCCATGGGCATTTTTAAAACAAATATCTTTTTGCACTCTGCATCCACCTTGATGCATTTGCATGGGGTGGGAGGGAGGAGGAAAAAGAAGAGGAATGGGGGGGAAATATATCATAATAATAAAAAAGGCTTTTTCTTGCATTCATGGTTGGAACAAGCAGCTGCTGAACTTCTAGGTGCTTCTCGAAGTCTCATAAGGCTTTAGGGCGGAGGAGGGGGAGGAGGAGGAGGAAGAGGAGGGTCGGGGCTTCAGGACACAAAGCCAACTCAGAGCAACTGAGGCAACAAAGCAGCATTACCCCTTCAGCCCACTTTGGGGACTGCATGAGGAACCTATGGGGTCACAGGAAAGTAAATAGTTAAGAACAAAGTTTCCTAGCAGCAAATGCTCCATGCTAGGGTGGTGGGGCATCTTGGGTAAGAAGTATAAGCACTTCAGAAAAGAGTCTTTGTCTCTTAGTTTGATAGTTGTGAGATTTTGGCATGGCTGTGAGCTTTTAGTATTTCTTCACCATGTAAAGCAGCATTTTCTTAGAGATAGCTGAGCATGCTGTGAATGAGCTAGTACCAGTAGAGGCCATGGAGCAGTGTTGAAGAGGTGCCTAGTCCTGGGACCGGGAGCAGTGTTGGTCCGGCAGGTGCTCAGGCTGGTTGGTCCTGTTCCTTGGCACCTTCTTGCTTGGAATCACATCTCTGAGGTGGTGCTGCACTGCCTGGTGTCAGTGTGCTCTTGCTGCCTGATCCCTGAATGTGGTTCCATAGAAGAAATGGCTTTAATTTGTGATTTGGTGGTCTCACAGCACTCTTGCTACCTCCTGTGACAGGCCAGGCTGTCTGCTTTGGAGGAAGCTGCGCAGGGAAGTGTGGGGAATACCAGCCGTGCGAGGGGTCACTGCAAACGTGGTTGCAGATCAGAGCCCAAAGAAAAGCAGGGGAGAGTAAATCAGAAAGATTCCAATAAAACATGTTAAACTAACTTGGAGGTTGCAGCCATGTAGGAGAATTCTATCACATAGCAGGAGATGAATTTCTAGAGACATCTGAGATTGCAAGAACAGAAAGAGTTTTGAGAAATGACTCAGTGGGCCCTCATGTTTGTTTTCGGTTTGTTGTTGTGGTTTTGTTTGTTTGTTTGTTTGTTTTCTTTTTTCTTCATGTCCCTTCTCTTGACTTATGTGCTCTTTGTGAACAGAAAAGAGTAATTTCTGATGTAGTGGGGCTGGGGGAGCACACAGACCAAGAACTAGTGTATTCTTCATGTTCTTCAGGCAGCAGGAAGTGCACAAGCCTCCTGTCACCAACCAATCTTTTAGATCCAGCTGGACATAATTTTTTTCCAAACTGACATGTACTGTTTGTTGTAGCCTTTATTTGGTAAATTAGGTAAGGTTTACTTTTCTAGAGGGACGTGAAGCAAAACATGGGAGTTTTGTTATTTCCAAAGAAAAGAAGCTGCTGCTTGTAGTGGATCTTCTGATAACTGCAGTTTGGCAGATCTATTACTGATGGCAGTAACTGAGGAGGGAGAGGAAGGACACTTCTCCAGTCGTGGCAGTACCAAGTGCAACTGTTTTGTATTCTATTGAGTAATGATTTAATCTCTGACAGAGAAAAGCATCCTGTTAGTTTGATTTGTTTTGATTGGCAGTGAATACCAATCTTCAAAAAATTTAGATTAATGGATTCTTTTATCTATATTTTACTTGCGGAGAAAAAGAGTATCGAGGATTTCTTCTAGAGATCTGCTGAATTGCCCAAAAGTAAAGGGAGTAATTTAGAGACAGGGTCAACAGAGGATTTCATTCTTTACATTGAGGTGCATTTGCTTCAACTTAAATATATCTTTTAAAATACTACATCAGCTTATGTTACATTGACAGTGATGAAATCCTAAGGCAACAGAATATATAATGTTTTAAGTCAACTTCTGAAACCAGGGCACAGTGAGCCGAACTGTAACTGTTGGGTTTTACATAGTTATTTTTGTTGGCAGATTTCTCACTTTCCTTAAAATTAACTAGCTCATGTAGTACAGGGTGAGATCGCAGCCCTACATCTTTCTCTAGGCAATTCCATGGGCTCAGTGCTGACGTGGCTAGAAAGAGTCTTACTGGAGGTGTTGCCTATTTAAATGATTGAAGGCTGTAGACATTGATTTTAATTGAGACTTCAATATTACGCAAAATGTTCAAAAAAGTAATTTCCTAGTTATATTTTTCAATAGCAAGATCAGTGTTGCTAGAGATTAAAATTGTATTGGGGTAGAAATGAGGATAAAGCTACTGTATGTAGATGATTCTCATAAGTGGAACTTAGGGCACCTTTTGATGTAATAGCTAGTTGCATTTATCTGTCAAAATTAATACTAGCTGTATTAGTAGCTGTATTAACTACTGGATGCTTAATGAGTTGATAACAGAAGAATGAACTATCTTTTATTACCTTAATTTTTCCCTTAGTACTCAATGGTATATTTTGCTTTTGCTGGCTCAGGTGCAGTTATTGTTGAAAAACACCTTTGATAAAACTGTTACAAATTAAAGCGTGGGAGTTCACACATTCCGTATTTTTAAGTCTCATTGCTCTGTTTTTTGCTTTCCAGTGGCTGTTGAGGAATTGATATTTTATCAATTTTTGAGAACTTATACTTCTACAAATCAAAGTAAAAGAAGCTATATATTTAGCAAATGTCATGAGTCATGTGCCCTTTGGCAATATGACCAAATGTGACTTCTTTGGCATGACAGTCTAAATAGATTAGAATAGTTGAGAGTAGGATAGTTTGATGGATGGATATCCTTATGGTTTCTTTGATCAGGCGTTCTATGCATCAAATGTGGAATGTCTTTATAATATGTGCTATTGGAACTGTGCAAGAGAGTGGTGACGGAAAGCCAATGTACCTAGATACAGTCACCATAAAGTTGTCTTGTGAAGGGGTGAACATTTTGGACTTTGCTTTTTTTATCCATGTGTATAACTGAAGAGACCAGAGAGGTAGCTGGCATTCCCCTCAGTAAATGTCTCTATACCTTAGGGTTTTTTTTATAGCACTCATGTAGGATAACAACAGAGAGATCTGAGACAGTAATTTTAGCCTGTGGAGGAATCACACAAGTTATTACTCTTTGGTCTTCTGTTTCACACATTATGTCCTTGTTTGATTGTCATGCTGAGTAAACCCATGAGTGAGTTTTGCCTGACTTGTGTTAAAATCACCAAGTTTTGCCTAGCTTCAATCCAAGACTGTAAAGCAGATCAGGCTCAATCAAAACTTGATTCTGTCCACTTGAGAAGTTAATGAATTTTTGTCAGAACTAATCTGTCATTTTTGCATAATTTTGCAAAAATCCTGAATGCTCATAATAGTTGTGTATCACTTTTACTTCTGGTTAAGTTTATGTAAGAGCTTATGATATTCTCTAAAATTTTCATAGTATTCTCCATGGATTATTCTGAATACATGAGCTTTTCCATTTTCATGTAGTAATGTAATTAGGATGTCATGTGGATGTTTTAGTGCATTTGTATTTCCATGCATGCTCCTGATGCAAGATGATTTTTGTTGGTAACCATTTCTTCAATAAACATTTTGTGCATAATGAAATGCTACTGATCCTTTTGGTTTAGTATTGGTGTCTGTAATATAAGGGAAAAAATGAGTGTTAAGATAATAGATGGAAATTTTGTTTTCTTGGTTATAGATTCCTCCTTAGAAGATTTTGTTTGCTCAGAAGCTATGTACAAATGCTGTGGACTTTAATGTTGCTATTGACTAGCTCCTGTACCTTCCTGCAACTTGCCAAGCCATTGTACAAACATAAAAAATGGTTTATGCTTCCTTGTCTCAAAGCTCTTCTATAGGTACCATAGGTTGTTGAGGCCCACAACACTGTACCATAAAGTAAAAAATAAAATTGCCATTCCTTTCTTTTTAATTTTTAAAAATATTGATTAGCCATATAACTTAAATTCAAAGTGCAGAAAATATAGTTTGTTGTTATCATATGCACATATGATGTAAATAAGAGATCTGAAATTACACAAAATATTTTCTTGTATAGAATATGTCTTACCTGTTTGGTGTTCCATAGCCAATTGCAAAATATTGTTGTTTCCACTTCTGGCTTTTACTGAAGTTTTTAAGATTAAAAAAAGCAGCATAAAAAATTAGGAAAAGATACAGAAAAGAAAAACTTGGATTAAATAAGTGGATGTAAAAAAACACACAAGCATCAAATAGTGTCAGAAAAAGGGACAGTTAAGAATTCAATGGCTTGTGTATAAAATTAGATTCTGGGGCAGTGCAAGTCAAGAGAATTTAGTCTCAATAAAATCATAGATGCAAGCAAAATGACAAGACTTGGAGTAAATGGTTTGTAACCCATGTCATCACATTTTGTTGCCTCGGTGTAAAGGCCAGAAACGCCTGTATTGTGTTTATGTGGGTATTTTGCAACCCATCAAGAGACGAAATGTTTAAAAAAGAAGAAATACAATTTTTATTCCACAAAAAATCCCCACCCACAAGTCGGGCAGAAGTGAAGTCCAGGGCAAGTGTGGTAACTGTTGCTGCATTTAATTTATTAAAAATATATTTAATTAGTGAATAAGAAATACACTGCAAGTTAATGGTGTTAGTTCTGTAAGCCTGTGGAAATAACTTGACCTGATAATGCTATATGGTAACTGCTAGTGGCTAAATAATGTTTACATTTCTTTTAGGATCAGAGTCACACACAAGTTTCCCAGTATCGCCAGGATCACTCTCTGATTATGAGATCTATTGTCCATATGACTGACGCTGCTCATTCGGGAATTATGGCTCCTTCTCAGCTGACCACCATTAACCAGTCCCAGCTAAGTGCGCAGCTGGGGCTAAATTTAGGAGGCACTAATTTGCCACACACTTCTCCCTCCCCTCCTGCAAGTAAATCAGCCACTCCTTCCCCATCCAGCTCTATAAATGAAGAAGATGCAGATGAATCAAATAGAGTAAGTTATTCCATGCACTGTAGTGAGTAAGCTTTACAGGTCTATATGCTATATTTTCATGAATGTGGCAGTATCATCTCAGCTGCAATGTGGTAATAAAAATACACGTTACATTATAGTGGTATATGATTAATTCGCTTTTTAGCTTCTTTACTTAAGAAGTTTCCATAACAACTCCATAATAATAAGCATAAGAATATATATATGTATTTGGTCTAATACATTCATATTTCATTTCAGATTTTATAGATCTGGTAAATTTATTCACTCATCAACTTTGGACAGTTTTGTCATTTTGGCGTTCTCTGGAGTCATATAAAACAGATGCATTTAAATAGAAATAAAATAAGCTTCTTCTAATTGAAGGTTTAGTTAATTTACATTTTGCTTTAAATAAATCTGTTAGGAATATTTTATCAACAAAATAAAGCACAAATGTTGTACATTTAAAAGGCCTAGTTTAGACTTCCATGAAAGGTTTTCTCATTAAGTTAATGGAAATTGTGCATATGGAAAGATCATTGTACAGGATCCTCAAAATATCGAAGTAAAATAACTATCATAGAAATATATTTAGAGCCACTTCATTCCCTTGTTGCAATAATCTGTACACAGTTCAACAAAAGAGGGTACAGGACACGAGGAGCACACAGGGACCAGAGTTACCTGTAGTCCTGGGTGTGCTGTTCTGGGGGTTCCCTGCCCCAGAGGTGAGAGGGAGACGTAGGTGCAGGGCTGGTGCCTGCCAATAACAGAGCCTCCGGTGCTACTGCACAGGCCCCTGACCCTGCGCAAGGAGCGGCGGAGGCAGAGGGTGCAGGGTCACCTGTGGGTATTTGCTGAAGGTGGATAGAAACTACAGAGCTGCTTCGGCTTTTTGCCTGAAGGATGGGCTTTTTAACCCCTGAGCTGTGTCTAAGTTGACAGTCTAAGTCTGGGAATCAGGAAATGCCTCCAAGCTCTTGTCTTTTGAGTCTCTACTACTGAAATTACATCTTAATGGAAAAACATAGATTGCCCATTCAAAATATACCGTACTTTAAAGCTTAAAATTAGTGTTGGGGTGTATTTTTTCAGATCAAGCTCTGTAAGATTTGACTTTGAGCCACGCTTACAGTGAGTAGTAATTATTAATGCGTTTAGTTCCAGTAGATCTGATGAGATTAAGCTGAGACTAAGTACTCTTTGGTAGGAGAAAGGCTTGCACAACAGGACTTTCCAAAATGTTGCCTACATAGTAGCTTTATCCATATATTATTAAGCCAGACTGTTAATAATTTTTTGGAAATAATCTGACTTATATCATTGTTATATTGACTGTTCTTTTCACTGTTTCTTAGGCTACTGGAGAAAAAAGAGCTGCCCCAGATTCTGGCAAAAAGCCCAAGACTCCAAAGAAGAAGAAAAAGAAAGATCCCAATGAGCCACAAAAGCCAGTGTCAGCATATGCCCTTTTCTTCAGGGATACACAAGCTGCAATTAAAGGGCAGAACCCAAATGCTACATTTGGAGAGGTTTCAAAAATAGTGGCATCTATGTGGGACAGTTTAGGAGAAGAACAAAAACAGGTAAAAAAAACTGATGCATGGTTGTCTCACAAGAAGTAAAATAATATTCCTTTTAAAGAAACTCTTCCTGCCTCTGCTCTGAGTGGACTATGTTACTTGCTGATGTAGACCTCTTCCTCTGTAGAGCTCAGAAGCTACACTGATTTTTGAACTTGCTGAAGACCTGGCATCTAAAAAGCATTTTGCTGTAAGAGTCAGTAGGTAGTATTACATGGCTGTATTTGTCTTTAAATTTTAAAGGGAAGTTTGTAAAAAAGCTCAGGTGATATTGTCCAAATTCCTGTTAAGACCGTCTTTTGATTATTCCTATTTCAAAGGTCTTGTTTCCCATTAATTAGAAGTTAGAAGAGAAACAGGGAAGGTACAGCACATTTAGCATTTTCCATTGATCTGCCTTATGAATTTGTTACAAAGCATGTTGATTTCCAACCTTTGAAGCCAATCCTCAGTGCCTCGTTACAATGGCGTGTGTGAAATGTTATCTCCAACTCAAACTTGGTACAGAATGATGAGTTTTGTTCTTCCTCGAGGGTTATTCTTCTTTCTATACACATGTAACTCCTACGCAGGGATTGAAGGGAAAAATAAACCCTTTGAGGCTGTTTGCCTGTTGATACTCTAAGCAGCTCCCAGTAACAGTTAATGGAGGCTGCAATGGAAGAGTAGACTCCCAAGTAGGATGCTTTCTGGCAAGACATGAATTATACTTGTTTGTGAAATACATCTGGAAACTTTCAGTCTGATCTAACAGATAATGGTGAACATGATTTTAAAATGAACTTTAAATTTACTGATGATTAAAAATACAGATTAATTCACGTTTGCCTAACTGTTTTTGTTTAACTCAATGGGATTCTCTCATACTGGCTTTGGGGAAGGTGAACTGTCCAAGCTCTATGAACTGCCTTTTCTAAAGGTATATATTATATGTAGTTCAAATATTTGTTTTTTAAAAAATATTGCATAGGGCATAGGCATTTTTTTTTGCTATTTTATACTACTACAGATGATTTTTAGCATCTGAAATACTCAGCATTCTAATATCCCTGTTACTTAAAATCATTAAAATATCATTTCGTGGGAGTTAAGGTGTACATAGGTAGCCTTGTCAAACAGTTGGCTGCTCTAGCAGCTATTTTATTCACAATAAATCAACATAAATTGTGGTGCAAGTGCAGCGAGTAGACCTGAAAGTCTGTAATCACCTGCAAGAATATTGAGATCTTTCAGGGAAGAAAAAGCAAACCTAACAGTAGAGTGTTTTCAGTTGTTTTTGGTCTTTTTTGTTGTTGTTGTTGTATCTTTGCAAGTGATTTTGAGAGCATTCTGGCAAAAACGTCTTAATATTGAAGTTGATGAAACTGTGGTCTTTTTTAATAGGTATATAAAAGAAAAACTGAAGCTGCCAAAAAAGAATACCTAAAGGCACTTGCTGCCTATAGAGCAAGCCTTGTTTCTAAGGTAAGCCTAATAATGCCTTCAATGTAATGCAAGTTAGCTTTTGGCAATGGTGTTTAAACGGGGGTGGGTGTTACGCAAAATAAAAGTGGAATCCTAGAATTTCTGTAATACAGCTAGACAAGATGATGTGCTGCTGCTTGACCCTGCTTAGTCTCTGGGGAAAAAAAAAAAAAGTCATCTCTCTAATGGCACAGTAATGATTACCAAACAGTAACTGTGTAAATGTACATCTTCCTTTATCTATGGAGGCAAAATAATGCACTTCACTACAAAAAGTAAAATTCAGTCATGAAAAATATACTGACCTTTTGACATTAACATTTGCAAGCTATTTGCAGAGTTTTGTTTTTTCCTCAAGTGCTACTTCTCAAAAGACAGACTTGGTTTGCATGGAGCTGGAGAGCAGTTATTGTATGACAAAGCTTAAGTATTTCTTGCAGGTGGTGGTGGGGGAACGCATGGTGGCTCTGACTTTGGAGACTACTTACAAATGGACTAGCCAGTAGTGAGCCACATGGAGTATTTTAGCAGATCCCAAGTTTAAACAGAACTCATGAAGAAAACAAAGTTCCACTGTCTTATTTGAGAATTTACCTTTCTAACCGGCAGCACTACACTGGTTGTAGATCTGTTGCATCTGAATACCATAAATGGAAGCATGATTATGGACATCTAAAATATGGGTGAAAATTAATCAAGGTGGTTATTTCTCTAATAGTATTTCATAAAGATCAATTACAAAAATATCTTTGATCACAAGAAAGCAACAGAAGCACATGATGATATCTAACTCCTGAGAATACTTATTTGAATGTACAGCTGTGGAGCATTAGTAACTCACACTGAAAGCTGCTGTGTATTTTAATTAAATGCTTAGAAATACAACAGCAGAAATACAACAGATATTTAAAGCCACAAGATTTCTTCTGTGTTGAGAAGCTGCGTTCTTCTGTTGTCTCTAGGACTTAGATAATATTCTCAAAGCCTTTCGTATTCCAATGCCAAGTTCAATGGCAGCTACAATTGTAAATGTCTTTGAGGGAATTTAGGAATTTTTTTGTCAATCCTAAATTGCCTTTTATCACAAATCATATCTTCTCCTCAAATCCATGGGACCTAGGCTGCCAAGAAACTTGTGGGAAGACTGAGTGGAAATTACATCCTAAGGCCAGAATTCATCTCCCTGAACTTAAGACATCCTTGCTGAAGCTTTTGTGAAGAACCGCAACAAGCAAATTAAAAAAGTTGTCTGAGAAGTTTTATTATTTTGTCCACTACTCTTATGCCATGATAGCTGGTGCAGGGTGATATGCTTCTGCTCAGATTTGTCTCCCAAATAACACGGTTTTTTTTGAAAACATGTAAATACAGAAAGTGTTAGGCCCTCTTTAGCTCTATCAGCCACACTAAGTATGTGACACCTGTGACTTCCTGGTGTTGAACAAGTGCACAAGTTAGTTTTTTGTCCAAGTAAGAACTGGAGGTACCATGTACAGAGACAGATGAATAGGTGATGTAATGGATCAGTGGATCAGTGATCTTTTTCAGATTGCTGATTGGTCTTTTCTGATAGAAAACAAAAGACAAAAAAGTGTCCCTGAGTAGCTGTGACTTTTATTTCCATGTAAACAGTAACAATGTTTTTTCTGTTAAAAATACAATGATTTTCTTTTCCAAACACAGGCTGCTGCAGAATCCGCTGAGGCCCAGACAATTCGTTCTGTTCAGCAAACGTTGGCATCTACAAATTTGTCTTCCTCCCTTATTCTGAATACTTCTCTTTCTCAACACGCAACAGTATCGGCATCTCCTCAAACTCTTCAGCAGTCCCTTCCCAGGGCAATTGCTCCAAAACCTTTAACCATGAGACTGCCAATGAATCAGATTGTAGCTTCTGTTACCATTGCACCAAACATGCCAACAAACATTGCAGGTCCCTTGATAAGCTCTATGGGAACAAATATGGTGGCAACACCATCTTCATCTCAAGTCAGTCCCTCAATGCAAAGTCAGCAGCACCAGATACAGCAGCTCCAGCAACAACAGATGCAGCAGATGCAACAGCAGCAACTACATCAGCATCAAATGCATCAGCAAATACAACAACAAATGCAACAACAGCATTTTCAGCACCACATGCAGCAACACTTGCAGCAGCAGCATCTTCAGCAGCAAATTAATCAACAGCAAATGCAACAGCAACTGCAGCACATACAGCTTCAGCAAATGCAGCAGCAGCAAATGCAGCATATGCAACACCAGTCACAGCCTTCTCCTCAGCAGCATTCTCCGGTAGCTTCTCAGATCACTTCTCCTATCCCTGCCATTGGGAGCCCTCAGCCAGCACCTCAGCAGCACCAGTCACAAATACAGTCTCAGACACAGACTCAAGTATTATCACAGGTCAGTATTTTCTGAAGATAAATTATCTCGCAACATGGCTTTTTGTTGATGGAGGGGGTAGGGGTAAACCATGTTTGGCTGAAAACTGTAAATTTTTGATGGTAGTTATGCAGGGATGCATAACAGATCAAATGATCCTCTAAAGTGTCTATTAGATAGGCAATAAAGAACTACAATGTAGCTGTGTATCATTTAGCTGACTATAAATCATTTTGTTTAAAAAAAAATCTGTGCTCTTTTTCATGTGATGCCTTTTAATTTATTTAAGCTTTACCTGCAATATGTGAATCAAATGGCCTAATAAATACTTGGACCTTATGACTGCAAAATGGCCTTTCAGAGTTATATGATATAACCCTTCTTTTTCTAAAAGTGAATAATGCACTTCAAGGCAGTATGAACTCATGGAGCCCTTAAAGCACAGTTGTAACTACCTGTAACATGATGATTGGATTTCATACAATCAATCTTGTATGACATGGGTTAGTTGATGGCATTTTTTGTCATGAAAAAAACAGAGTAAATCACAGATTTTTGCCAAAGCTCTTAATTTTTTCTTCTAAATGTCTTCAGAAAAATAAATGCAAGTAACTGAACTGAAACATTTGACCCAACCTTTCACTTCAGTTCTCCAAAAAAACCTGCCATAGTTTGTAAGAAAATATATATTGACATTTACCCTCTTACATTAATTCCAATTACAGAACAAATGTGAATATTATATTCTGTGTCAAAGTGATGAGTTTCAGATTTAATACACTGTATTTTTAAAAGGGAAATGCACTTAAATAAAACTGTTATTACAGAAAGCTAAGATGAAAAATGCAAGAGTTTTTAATACACTGTAAAACCAGTAGAATATTTAAAGGAAACTCCACAATCGAATAATCAGTGTAAATATTTTCTTTAAAAGTTGTATGTTTTCATATCATGCGTTGTAAAGTTTTCATAAATGAGGCTTTAATGTAAACACTGGTAACATGAATTATTAATTGCTACATTGCTTATTGTGTTTTTATGCTGTTTTATACTTTTTTATGAGTTATGATAGCAGCAATTAAGTTGTTTGTATTTTGCTTATCTAAAATAAATGCTTTTATCTTGCTATAGAATAAACATGTTTCAGTAAAGCCGATGGTCTTTGATACAAAAACCAGAAATGTTGCCTTATGAAAACACTTTCATGGAAAATCTATTTAACTTTTTGGGTTTTTATTTTATCAAACATACTGAGTAAACAGGTACCAATTGCAACCAAGTGTGTGATCAGCTCTTCTGCCCATAAAGATCTGCTGCTGAAGAGTCATGTACAACTTTTCTGAGGTTTCTACGCCTTACTTCAGAGAGAAAAAGCAGGTGGCAGAGTTACAAAGCATTCGTGCCACCCCATGTTACATTTATCCACAGGAACAGGACAGCAAACCTCTCAGCAGCAGTGTTCAGAGAGAGATGCAAATAAGCACAAATTGTGGTTTTCTTTGGATCTTTGAGTTTCAGATGCAAATGCAGGAACTGCCATGGGCTTCTCACGTATAAGCCCTTAACTCTAACCCCGAGTTGTCTGATCTATACTTTATCATAAAAGTAGGATGTGACATAGAAGGGGTGGAGAGGGCAGGTATTTCATATGAAGGATGTGGAAACATTCACATACAATGTGTTGTCAGGATATAAGTGCTGTTTATACATTTTTACTCTTGATAGAGAGGAGAAATCCTTTATTTTCTTCTTTCCCTTCTTTGTCTGCAGTAGCTGTACTGCGAGTGCAGTCTGACCACTATCCCCAGTTGTCTTGCATGATTAATTACAGCATCTGTCCTGTCAGAAGCTATAATGAAGAGGTCTTGATAAAAATTGCAAATTACCACTGGCAATAATCTTAAACTGCTTATGATAAAATGAAAATTAAAAACAGCAAGTGTCAAACCTGAGCAGAATCCTAATCCTGTTTGAGACTCTGTCCATAGCTACCATGTGCAGGCCACAACCAAAAAATAATGGAATATAGATCCCTGAAAAGTTGCAGCCAGACTTGAGGGAAGAGGTGCTATACCGTGTGAGTTTATTAATAATGAATTCAGCTTTCAATATTTCATCATCCTCAGGTACTCTGTTTATTATGTACAAATATTGAACAGCAAGAGATTCTAATTATAAATTTATAGATTTCTTGAAGCAGGAAAAATCTTGTATAAATTGAAGCTTTTCATAATAAGTGTTCGTTGACAGCTACCCATGCTCATAATAACCTTAGTATGTTATCTAATAATGTCTGGGACGGCGGATGTTTATTCCAAGCGCAAGGAAGCCTGCCTGCTTTAGAAACGGCACGGCAGACGCTGGTTGGGAGAGGTTTTTCTCTCTGTCGGTTTTAACCAATGTTACATAACAAAGGGAACCATTTTATAGTCGTTTTGAAACCTTTAGACAAATGTTTTCAGAAATAATTGCTAAACTGCATGTGACACTAATTGTGTATTAGTTCTGTAATTGTCATTTTGAAGACCTATGAAGTATCATTGGAAAAATGTCACTAGTGATAACAGTTAATTAGAACTGAAGTCTGTTTTCAACTATTTGCAGTGAGAAGCAGGTGTTATTACACTCATTAAATGATTTCATAAATCCTGGGTTTTATCACATTTGATTAAGAGCTGCTGAACTACTGATGGTCAATTCCAGGAAAAATAGTTTTAATTACTGCAGCTAAAAAAACCAAATCATCAAGCAGGACTGTACATCTTAAATATCAAAATTTGAATCTTGAAAAACTGGAGCATCCCCCTGCTTGCTACCAAATTATATTTTACATTACCCACAGTAGCATATTGCAGAACATCTTGTGTTTCAAACTGTGCACGTGGTGTTCATATTCCCTAAGTCTGAGTAACTGCTATCATAGGTCATAAACAAAACTGTAAACTTAAATCACTTAATATGCAATTTATACTGGAAAAATGCAGTATCCATATGATTTCAGTGTCATGCATAGTTTAAAGAATGTATTCCTTCATATCATTTACAAGCACTTAACTGCTCCCTTCTTTTCCCGAGGTTTCAGATGCTTTATCACCCCAGTTAACCACATTCCACTTTCACATTAACCCAGGTTGACACACGATGAAAGAACATAAGGAGGTTTAATTTTTAGCTGACACAGGGTCATTAGTTTCTAACTTAGAGAACAAAGGCTTTAAATACCTCTATGCAACTTAATGTCAATTTTATATTATCACCTGACCATTGTGGTTGGCAGGACAGATGGATTAAATATCTCGAGTTTAACCAGAAGTCTTGCGCTGACTTTTTTCAATGGGGGTTGTCTACTTGAATGGCTCCTTTTCCATTTCTCACTTCATAGAGTATTTTTCAGCACTGGACTTCATTCTAACCTTTCCCTCCCCCCTTTGTTTGGCTTTTGTTTTGCGACAGCTGTTATTATAGTTTTTGGTCAGCTGTGATTGCTAGAGGCAAAATAGGACCAGATGGTGTTTTGCTATGCATGAATGGCGAGTTAGAGGAGTTTAGATTGAATAGGCCAAGTTTGAATGGTGTCTATGCACCACCTGCCCTCTTCAGCAGCAGCATACACATCATAAGAGCATGATCTGTCTCAGACCTACTAGAATTGGATGGGAATGGAGAGAGCCTCGTTGGATTTTCTCCATATTTATTGATCTTCCATGCACTAACAGCATAATGCAGTACACAGTCAATTTGAGTTAATTGGATATGACACAGCATGTACATGTAATCTATCACTGTAGTCTCCCGGTACACTTTAGGTTTTGTTGCCACAAGAACATGCAGTATTAGCCTGCATTAATAGGCTAAGTGGACGGAAGTAAGACAGGATCATTTTGGGGCCTGATTTAACAAAATATACTCTAGTTTTAAAATTATACCCTTGAAACTGCCAGAGATGCAGTTAAATGTGGAGATTTTGGATTTGATAGACTGGACTGAGTGTTTTGGCACAGAACAAAATATACCTCATTCCCATACTTTTCCGAGAGGTTTGCCAGTGAAATTTAAATGAACAGTTGACTAAAAGTAGGGAGCAGCACCAGTAATGATGAGTCGGTGCTGTTCAGAAAGGGACATGGGTTTATGTGGAGGAATCTACTTTGTAGCAGAAGGGATATTATATTAAGCAAATTCTTATTACCAGCCCCTAAACCACAGAAATTAGAACCAGGCATCCAGATTGGGTTTAGAGTAGCAAAGGGCTGCTATGGTATCCTAAAACTGGTCACAGAGGTAGAATTTAAATGTTACAGAAATTTAAGATCTGTTGTATCCTGCATTAAGGTTGACTGAAAGACATTGCTTATGCAAGGGTTGTGTCTGGATGTTATGGAAAAAATACATATTAACAAATAATAAAATATATAACAATAGCATATAATACATAAATTACTTTAATTGTTACAGCAGTGGGATATTTAAAAGCCTACTTACGCATGTAACCGGGGGTTGTGATCATGCTCTGCCTAAGTTGGCAGGAGCTGCTTATTCGGTGTCTTTGTCTGTGGTGTCAGGTAGCCGAGTGAGCTACTTTATTATGAAAATTGCATTCAGCTGAAAAAATGCTAAATATTTTCAAGTGCCTGTGGGAAAATCTAGGTTTGTATTAAAGGATTTGGTTCTTAAAGTCACCAAGAAGTTAATGCTTCTCAGGTGCATCCGAGGGAGAGAATTTTCTATTATAATACAAAAGTCTTTCAGAAGAGAATGTATTGCTTTGAATGAGCTGTTCTGACACTTCAGTAGGCTACGCTGGAGATTTATAATGTACCCTGTTTATCTCAGCTAAAAAGTAGAAGTGGTATTTTAAATAGAGGGTTTTGACTAAGTTCTTGGAGCATTAACATCTTCAGCCCCTACACAAACCAAAGTAGCGCAGTTTTCTCACAAGGTTTGAAATGAAATTTCTTTTAATCTTCTAGGTAAAAAAAAGTTGAAAGGATAATTATACTTGATGTAGCGTAGTTATATGGGCACTTCCTACAGGTATAATTTATTTTCCATCCCCAGTGGGAATATCTTTATTGATGCGGCCACCTTTGGTCTGTTATTTTCTCCAAACTGGAGTTGTTACATTACTTTAACTCTGCTGCTCTAATTGAAACAGGCTTTGATCCAGCAAATCACTTAAAATGAGTAGATAATTCATGTATATAAGTAGTTATTTCATTAAAGTGACTACTCATATGCTCCGTTATACAGTTGCTCAAGTGCTTTCATAGATCAGGGCTCTAACTGCAAAACGTTGTATTTGTTTTCCAAACAATTCCAAGTGGCGATAATAAGAATAATCAGAACCTAAAAGTAACATAACCTAACTTATATTTTCTGCATTTTAGTTTATTAAATTCTATTCTAAACAAGTCACAGGTATCTAACCTTTGTGCTGGTTCAGTGACTGTGCATCATCATAAAATGTGTAAAGAATTAACCGCCTGACTGGTGATTTTTATACTCAGTCATTTAGATGGGTTTCTGCTGCACAGGTCTGAAAACCGGTACCTGGATCAGCAGTCACAGCTCTTGACTAGCAGATGCCTGGACCAAATATTTGTATTTACAAAACAGAGAGTAAATGCAGGCAAACAAAGCACCATTTACGTACTGGCAATATTTGTGAAACCTAAAGGGTATAGTTACTGCAGGCTCATTTGTTTTTAATGCTATATCCCATAGTGTACTGAAAAAACCTATACACATTGCATTAGCATAAAGTACATAGATAATAAATTCCACATGTTATACTTTTCTCACTGGTGGTTATAGGTGCTTAATTCTGGAATTGGTTTTGGTGTTCCACGAATCATGAGAATTGACCATACAGCATGGATATTTAAAAAATAAATAGCCATACCATTGCTTAATTTCTTTCCTGTTTCTAATTTTGGAAGTGCTGAAAATCATAGGTCACTTTTGAAAATTTTGCTGTATCAGCTGTTGATCAGGATTCTCACTGCTGCACTGATGAATGTACGTATGTCTGTATATGTAAGTATAAATGGGTAGTAGCAAGCAATCCATGTAAGTACTCCAGCCTTACACAAAAGTGCCCTTCCATGTGTGCCCTTAGCATGGGGTAGTGAGCGTTTTGGTATTGATCTCAGCGATGTGGGGCCAAACAGCTGGGGAGCTGCACTGTGGCGTCAACCAAATCATATTCCCCATTCTTCCCAGCTTCTTCCCCCTTTTCCTATTGTCCCTTTCCGCCTTCCTCTCTGCTCTGCTAATCACAGTAGCAGCCAGGGCTTACTTGCCCCATGCTAGCTCTTGTACCCTGCTTCTACCTGCTCACCACCTATGGAAAGCACCTCCTGAAGAGCTCCTCTTTCAAACCCCTTTCTTGTTCCTCCTATTCCTGATGATCACAAGGAAACAAATAAATAGTCCCCATAAATGACACATATTTGTTTACATAAAGAGGTGCCCAGATGTGTGCACTTAATTTTATGTGGAAAATGTCCAAAATATATGTGAAAATGAGGCATGTATTTCGGGACTTTTTGGGTAATATTCTAGGTGCATTGCAGCACAGGCAGCCAAAGGATTTGGTTACAGCTTAGCATACTGTGGCACTGCCAGAATATAGATGAAGCTAGTGTTACTGAATCATCCTTGTATAAACAGACTTTCTCCCTTATAATATTGTGGCAGATAAATCTATAAGTGTTTTGGTCTTTTACAGCAGATAGCATGTTATGGCAGATCTTCAGCTCCTGGTAGAATATACATAATTCCAAATGTCAATTTAGAGATACTTCTGTTTCTGTAAGCAAAGAGCAGCCTCTCTTTTTTTCTTCCTTTTTCTTAATCCCAATGCAAATGAAATCCTTATCCATCACTTCAGAAAACAGCCAGAGCTTGCTAACAGTCTTGGACAAATGAAACATCTGTGAAGAAAAATAGTAATAAAAATGTAATATTCTCACATTCACTTCTGTTGAAGTCTGCTGAAGCTGTACCTGGCTTTAAACACAAGGCTGAGTTTGTTCTGATTATTTCTTTCCATTTTCAAAGCTGCTGATCAGCAAAAATTAATTGATACATGATTCTGCATTTCTGCCAGTTCAGCTGCACAACAGGCAGATCCCTGTTGGGAATCTGTGCCAGGCCTGGTACCCACAGCACAGCTGATGGACACGGCAGGCAGTGAGTGCGAGTCCATCAGCACGGGCTCCGTTCCGTTCTCATCTCATTTCACATCATCTTAGTGTTAAAAGTCAATGCAAAATATAACTGATAATTTCAAAGGGAGGAAGATCAGCCAGTTGCGGACCACTGCATCTTGGCCCTGTTGCCATCGGTTGTGTAACTGCAGTCACTTCAGTGGGGCAGGAGATCGCTTCTATGGCATTAGGCCAAATTCTCTGCATAAGCAACTCCACTGATCACCGGACTATTAAAACTGAAAACCAGCTTTGCAGTGTACTCAGGGCTAAATAAGAGGTCGTGAAGCCAGTAGAAATAATCCCAGTGATTTCAGGGGACTTTGGACCAGGGTTTAGGTGAAGATGGGCACAAATATGCAGCCGTTATGAGCATGCTTGTAATTTTTTCAAACGATGTAGGAATAATTCCTGCAGAAAGAGAGATAATTTGAAAGAGAGGGAGGAACAGCAATTTTCCTCCTGAACTGAGAAAATGAAAACTGTTGGGTATGTGTTGCTGTCACAGCAAAGTGTTTTTATGCAGGATCAATGCTTCAGCATGTAAACAACTTGCACTGAAATCTGCAAAGTGACTGTGCAGAGCATCTGGGAAAATATTCGTTATTTAAATGCAGTAAGAAAATGATAATGTTATTTGACTTTGGTTAATCAATAACAGAGGGGAATTGTAACACTTTAGCTTGATTAACCTTCTGCCGTACAGCACAAAGTCAATGAAATCAGAAATACTTTGTTCTTTTTTAAAATTTGCATAAATTATAGTGGGGCTTCATTTCTCGGAGTGTGGGTTTTTTGCCCTATCACTATCTGTATATTTTATCTGAAGTTTGTTTGTTGCTTTAGAACAACGTATTTCTCCTCTGTAGACAAAATACGTACTTTGTTCAATTCCTTACTTGAGGTCAAATTCTCTTGAGGAGAACAAGTGCGGGTTGTGTAGCTGTCAAAAGAGGGTTTAGTGCTTGACCCTAAGAAGCATTCAAAGCCCTGATCTCTCCTTTTGTTATTGCCTTTCATGTTCATTGTTTGTACTTTATACTTAAGAAGGGGCCTCTGCAGAGGGGAAAGCCCCTGCTTTGGTATGCACAGCTAGTAGCCTTCTACTGAAACACCTCAAAAGCTTTTCATGGCAAGAATTTGGAAACCACTGCTCTGTGTCAACCTCTGGTGCATAACCATACCCGCACATGGAGGGGTTGGGGCAGGATGTGGTGGTGCACGTGCCGAACTGAGCCCAGGGAGGGCTGCGTGAAGGTGAAGTCAGGGATTCAGGGCATATGCATAAATGTTCTTGCATTAAAGTACTGGAGGTATGTAGGCTTGGGTGCAATGAAGCAGGAGTGTGAATCCAAAAGGGTGAGCTGCTGAATTAATGTAGTTTAGAAGAAGATACAGACAATAACTGTTTCACTGGATGCTCACTGAAAAGTTGATACAGTTTTACATATCTGTGCTCAAACAGAAGTTGTCTTACATTCTCTACAGATGGTGTTTATATACTGTACAAAAACTCAGTGTTAGAAATGACCATAAAAACCCCAAGATTTTGTATAATTATTTACAATTACTATTGTGCAATTGGAAAGTGTAAGTATTATATTACATTTTATTTTATGGAACTACAGTGCAATTATACTTGGTAATAGCTGCTAACAGTATGAGGTGCCTTATCTGTACAAAATGCAAAATACTTGTAGTATTCCTAACTGAGCATGAGTTTTGGCTAACATACAAATGTAGTAAAGGTGGATTTCAAGATCTTTCCATCGCAGTTGGCAAGACTGTTGGCCTTATCTTTTTTATCTCAGGCAGTAACTCACAGTTCTCCAGGGCCATTCCAAGGGGCCAGGAGCACAAGAGGCCCAAACAAACAGATGGACTGAGATAACATGAGCCCAGGCGGCAGAGGAAGGTCACCTCTTTGGAGAGTTACACAATTCTTGTGCAAGCCTGTCTGTGGCACAGTCATGGCTTTCACGTGGGGTCATTTCAGGTGCTGCCAGGTGGGAGGGTGGTGACCGCACAAGCCCTCCCTTCTGCTGGTAAAGGTGTGAAATGGAAGTAATCTTAGAAAAAGGAAATTACTAGATATTTTCTTTTCTACATATATTGGGATAGACTGCATATACTATGTATCCTGGGATAATCTGCACCCTTAAGAAACCCTAAAAAGAAGCAGTTGCTGCCCTACTCAGAGCAGAGACTCCAAATAAGCATTTGTATGGCGAAGCACGATTTTAATTACACAGATATTCAGCCAACCTCTGGGAGCCAAGGAAGTGCCAGGATACGTGAGAACTTTGTATCAGCATCATCTGGTTCAGCAAACCAGAAGCATTTCACATGGGTACTGTCTCAACAGAGAACACAGGCAAATAAAAGTTGAATAAGTCAAGAAACCATATAAAGAAGAGATTAAATACCTTTCAGGTTCTTTGACAGTACCAAAAAAATATTTTTTTTTTCCTCTTAAAATTATGGACTGCATGAGCTTTTATGGGCAGTAAAAATTCCTCCAGAATTGTATTTGTTGCTCCTAATATTCAAGTGGGAGTAACATGACAGACTTGCAGAGTCCCTGCATGTGTAGGCAATATCCAAACTACATTCTGGAGGGCAAATGTTAGTTTCTGTTTGTTACCACTGGGTCAGTACTGTTATTTTTATGCAGCCTTGAGGCCACATCATAGAGCCTCTGAAGCCTCTTCTCAACAGCCAGCCAGTCCCAGCCAGGCAACATCAATGGTAACGTGACTTTCAGGACCATTATAAGAAGCCCCTGAGATGTGAGGGAACCTTCCCTGTGAAACAGGGTGCATGGGCTCATGCTGGCCCTGCTGTCCAAGGGCACTTCGACTGCTGCCTGTATCAGGCATGGGGAAACAGAAAGGTGCCTAGTGATGTATCTGCTCTGCAGGTCTCCTCTGAGTGCTTACCTGGGATGTCATTTCAGCCTCTCTATCTTGCTGATTTAAGCTGCTCCTGTAGGTGCTGCCTGAGCAAGATGTAACGGGAAAGAAAAACTTGCCTGAATTGGAAAGCTACACCTGCTGTGCTGGTGCTCGAGGGTGCTGGTGGCCTTCAGGGAACTGCTGGCAAGGAGGAGCCTTGCTGTGGCTGCTGTGGTGGCTCAGCCACAGGCACTGCCGGCAGCCCCAATGGAGGCTGTTTGCAAAAGAACCAGGAAGTGTGCAAGCTGTGAACTGTGCAGCAGCATCACTAGATAAGCAGAAAGAAACAAGTGATAATTTTTGCCTTCAAATATCTTCACTAGAGGATCCAAAACTACAGTCAGTATGAAGTTATTGGAAAGGACTAGCTTAATGCACATGCAGAAAACATTATGTGTTCCTTGTAAGATAAAAGCCTGGGGAGGAGTAGGAGGGACAGGAGAGAGATGATTTCCAGCCTGTAATTCTGCACTTTCGATTGTTTGATGTTTTTCGGTTTCTGTTGCAAAACATTAGCTGTTTAAATTGCAACACCTTGGGGTTAAGGAGAGTTTGTTCTTGGGATGGTAGATACTGTAATGTGGCACTGATCTCTGCAGCTGGACGCTGTACGCTACTGAAAAATACTTGGTAACAAGGCAATGAGGAGAAAGGTGGGACACAGTGTAATTGACTGGAAATGCCTACAGAAGGAAACCAGTTCCAGGGGGTTCACTGCCTTCCTGTCTGTTGGTATGGTTTGGTTAGCGAGAGGAAGAGCGTTACTAAATGTTCAGCTGCTGATTTTGTGATGGATGTTAGGATTGGGATTGAGTATGGGGCACCAACCCCTGTGGGCTGGCCTAATTTTATTTCAGCCCTTACTGTACAGTGTAAAAGCATGTGTTCAAGCCTATTAATATTCAGATGACAATGATTTGGCATGTGTTTAGGTGTAAAAAACTGCTTAAAATTAAAAGATTTTAATTACAGAAAAATTATAAACACTAATGAAAGCCCCGATCAAATCAAACCAGTCTAAGTGTCCCACAGGCACCAATGGTCTCTGTCACCCTTTATACCTGGAGATAAGCTAATGGTATCTGTGGGCTGCTAAGAGACCATTTCTGGTTGCCAGCATCCTGGCTCTACCTTGTTCCTCTTGGATTCAATGACTCTTAAGCACGTGCTTAAAGTTAAGCTCATTATGAATTATGTTCCTGAGTAGGAAACATAATTAAGATTTAAGAACAGCAGAGAAGCCTGTAACTGCTCAAAATCCATCTCATCTTTCTCCAGGCCTTGGAAATAGAAATAATGAGAATTCCCAAAGGATTTGTGTTTTACTTTTATTTTAGTTTTCGGTTCTGTTAAGGATTTAATTTTATGAAAGTGAAGTGAGAAGAAAAGTTTGTTAGGGAGGTTTTTGTTAAAACTGAAGCAGCAGATTAAATAGGTGACTTCATGAAAAGCTGAACCAGGTCATTATTATTCTTGGTGATTAATTAAAGTCTGGGATGTTTAGGTGCTGATAACTGTGCCTGTTTCTTTAAAACATCCTCCTGGGTCTCCTGTGTGGAAAAGCACAGGGTGATTGGCTGATTATCTGCAGCTCAGGGTAAATACTGCTGTGGCTGAGGTTTGCTGGTAGGGTACTGAAAGAACCTGAGTCCTTGGAGTACTGTAGATAGATGATTCCTCTGTGAATTAAACAGCACTTGAATAAAGATTAATTAATCCATTACAGTATCATATATAGCATTTCCATCCTATGGTTTTAGTTTAGTGCGAGTGGGGTTTTAGCCATCACCTCTTGAAATAAACTGTAAAGCTCACAATGACTTCGGTGTTACTGGACCAAAACTTGACAGAGCACCTTCAATACTTTTATTAAGTAAAATAATTATTATAACTCAGAGCTGTGCTTAAATGCCTACTGTAAGCTATGAGAAGGCCATTTTGACTCATTTGACTGTTTAGCTTTGCAGTCCTGTGTGAATGATTGTGAGTGATACTGAGCTTGGGGAGAAACTGGGGATGCAGTTGGTGGTGAAAGAGTTGATATTGTTTCCCCTTGAAGCATGGTTTGATTCAAGTATTTGTGAGAGCAGTGTCTTGTCTTCCACAACTAGGCAATTAAGCAGCTAGTCATTACAAAAACAGATGCTGCCTCCACTGTCCTGATATTTGGTTACAGAACTAAATCAGCCTGGCTATTTTTTTTTGTTTGTTTTCACATAGTGGTGGGGTTAGATTATCTTCCCTACTCTTCTTCCCGCTTTTGGTCCATGTACAGCTCTTTAAAGCACTACAGGTTTGCTTTAAAAAAAACAAAACAAAACAAAAAAAAAAAAACCAATAAAACCAATACAACCCAGCAGCATAAACCAAACCCAACTGTTTTTATTGAAGTGTTTTGTACATCATAGCTGCTACTTACCATTTTTATTCATCTTGTGTTTATAGAGAAAGCCTGTCTTCATAACTTAAAGGCAATTTTAATGAGTACACATAATGAATTTTCCAACTGCTTTTAGATTGAAAATGATTTCCTTTCCATTTGTTACAGAATCATGTTATTTTGCATTTTAAAAGGTTCTTGCACACCTCCCTGGCACCTGGATTGTGATTATTGGCTATTGAAAATGAAAGTAAGTAGAGTTCACTTAAAGCCTGTTCAACTAAACAAAAAAGTTAACTTCTGCTTAAAAATAAAAACAAACCAAAACCAAAACTGCCACATAGCAACTGTACTCTCAGTTAAAGACCTTCTCTGACATATTCATGAAAAAGATTAAATCCTCCACTCTTTGCCTGTAAAGCACTTGTACTCGCCATCCCATTGCTCTTGCAAAACATGTAATCAAACTGTGGGATTCCCCCTGACAGGATGCTAAAAGTTTATGTGAGTTCAAAGGATGGACAGGTCAAACTTATCAAGGAAAATCCATTCAAGTTTGTTCAACAAAAAGACACAATTTCTAGTTCGGGAAGCCCCCTAGATAAAATTTCTTGGAGACTGGAAAGCAACCTGGGAAAATACCATGTTGTGTGTGTCTTGTGCTTACCCTCATACCACAGCATTTGGTTTTGGACACTGGAGAATGGGCTGGGTAAACCTTTGCTGTGCTTGTCTTTAGGTCCTATGTTTAAAGGACTAATTTCAAAACTGCTGCAAAGGTTACTCCAGCTTTGGGAAGTTTCAGAATGGGGAAGGGAAAGCTGAGTATCATGAACACTCTATAGGCAAAATCTGTGCAAATGGGAGGCTAAGAAAATGGGAAAATTTACTATATTGGGTTAAGTCAGTCCCTTCCAAGCCTTAAGCCTAATTATCGAGCACTGAACAGTAACTGCTAATTTTCTTTTTTAACCAAACTGTATGTAAAGTAAGAGGTTTTTCTTATTCTATTTTTCAAATATTACTAAAGTTGAGTACCACTCAGCTTTGACCTAACCCTGCTCTGCTGAACTGGCCAAGTAACTCTCAGTTTCAATGGGAACAGATGGAGGCTCCTGCCTGTACAACGGTGGCTGCTGTTTGATCACTGTTAATTGGATGACTTTACTGTCCTTCACTATTCAGTGTAAGAAAATAGTGTGTATTTTGGCCATAACTCTGTGAAACTTCAGTCTGCTTTTAAAAATATTTGGAGTGAAGAGGAATAATGAACTTTCACTACCCACATTAAATAGATAATTAAGAATATGAATATTAAGAAGCCCAGTTTAAAGTGCTACTGATGGATTTGCTGCAAGTGACGATGAATAAGGGCTGCAATGAGAAAAACAAGATTACAATTTAAAGACTGTAATTAAATGGGTTAGAATTTGTACCATTTCCTATTCTCATTACATTTGCAGGAATAAAGGGCTTCCATCACATAATTTAGCAATTACTAGGGTAAAAGAAATTTGTCTTTTCTGTTATTAGTTATTTTGATGATCATACAGTCAATGCCAGAAAGCAGCCAAAACCATTGTTATTTTTAATGTAGGTTGATGACATGGTTTATTGTCTGGGCAAACATGGCATAGAATGGTAGGGACCATGTTCCATGGAGGGCATGAAATAAAAGTCTTGCTTCCATGGTTTAACAGAATTAAGCAAAAAATCTGCTGGAGAGCAGCATGCTTCCCATGGTGATCCCTGGAGAGTGCAAATACTTCCACCATTGCAGGGGTGACATAGTTAAGGGCTACTGCTTTTCTGTGGTGTGGTTCACCACACTTTAAGCACTTTTCGAGTGTTCCCACTCCAAATCCAGTTGGGTGGATTTGGGGTCAGACCACTAATAGCGGCCTTTGAAAGGATTCCTTGAAATGGGAGGCTGAGCAGACTCCTGGCAGTTCTTCAGGCTTAAGCAATTTAATGCTGATGCCTGATGCCTAGGATCTAACATACAGTCTGCTCAGTGTTCATGTTTAAGGACAAATTTGCAGACAGGGAGCAGAGAAATGACTTGTTTTTTAGCTAGCTATCACATATGGCTGTTCAGTTTTTGTGTGAGGTCTGTACAGAGAGATCTAAGACTTGTTTTCCAAAACTCACCGGCAGAGAATATGATGGCAGTTCTTATTAGGAAACAAACACAGCTCTATTTATGCAGAAAAGCTGTCTGTTTGTTAATGATCTTATATAGGTAGCAGCGAGCAGTAGTGATGGTAATTCATTGCTTGGAGCACATTTACCCAAAATACTTGTATTTATTTTCAGAGAAGATGACATACTGACTTGTTCAATACAGATATAAAGAAATATCTGTTGTGTTTTACAGAACAACTGTCTTTATTCTGTTTTTTCCTTTGTCCTTTGAGCTTTAGAGTATGACTATTTAATTAAAGATTGAATGAGAGACCGAGTTTAATTTTTTCTAAACAATAAACTCCAACATATTCAACAATGTCTCGTGCCTTCTTGGCATTTTGACGTATGCCTGCAGCAGAGTCTATTGAATTTGGTATGTGACTAAAATCTAACAAAGAACACTGTCTACTGAACTCTAAATCTGCTTGGTTAAATCATTCAATGTGCTGTACAAGTTGTACAGCTGAAACAAAATAAGCAGAGCCCTTACAAAACACAGCCAAGAAGCAGCTTAGCTAAAATTCTGAAGACATGACTTAGGAGCTTTGGGTAGTTTTGACAGTACAAGAAACCACTGAAACTGTTACTTTATATGAATTTGTCTTTTCATTTTCTTGTTACTTATCACTATTCCATCACTACTTAAATTAAAACCAGGAGGAATGTGTTTGGTTGGGTCCTTGCAACTAACTGCCACAATGCTTGTTATCTGGGTAAATACATTATTGTAATAAGAACCCTGTCTGACTGGGACACAGAATTGGCTCAGCATTGACATCCATACAGTTAGACAATAAATCCCTATTACACTGGATGTTTAAAAAAAAAAAAAAAAAAGAAAAGAAAAAATGCAAAAGCCCTCTGCTGAAAAATAAAAGTCCTCTTTTGCATCTCCAGAACATTTTTCTGTCAGACTGTAGGGGAGACACTTCAATGTATTTGGCACATTGTAAACAATAAAAATAACAGTAAGTCAGTACATTATCACATTTAAATAACAAATAAAGAAAATAGGAGGCAACAGCTGCTGAACTTTGAGAGATCTCTAAAGACTGCATTTCATTCTAGATAGGGCCTAGAGGAATGGGCAAAAGAAGGTGCGAACACTCTTAGAAATTTGATGAAACACTGTCTGTTAGAAATCCTGGGTTAAGGATTCATCTTTGGTCAAACTCTGTTGAAAGCAGCAACTGGAAATACAAAGTGAGGATATTTATGAGCTGTTTAATACAATAATCTGAAGCCATGTTAAATCTAAATGACCTGTTCCACATGGAGATTGCACCCTGAATCATGTTGGGGCAGTTCTAATGAAAATAGCAGGTGTCCTATTGCTTTTTGGTCAATTACCATAGTTAATGAATGAAGCAATTTTTTTATTACCATTTAATTACCCAAGATTGTTCAGCTCACTTGCAGCATCTGTTTTTCTGCAAGGGCCTATATTTGAACCCAATTTTTTACAAGTAAGTAATCTAGAGCACAAAGAGCTTGATCCAGCACCATGCATATGAACTTCTGTACCCAGAAGGATAGGAGAGGAGCCCTGAGGTCAGGGACTGCATCATCTCATGTTTCAGACTGGAGCTATCTCACCCACCTTGGAGCTGCTGTCTTCCCACCTCCTCGTGTTTTTCTACAGCTGTGTTTCTCAGCACTGTGTTTTGCAGTACCATGTTTCCTTCCACCAGTGACTGTGACCACCAGCAGCAGAAGGATGGGATTAATATAAATACTGTTTCAGGCTGTGACCTCTCCACATGTGTAAAGTCAGTTGCTTTAACTGTCTAAAAAAGAGCACCTTTTAGCAAGTACTTTCCCTGGATGGCTGTCCTGACTGCTGTTTCTGTTGCTGTGCCCCAGCCAAAATGCTAAAGCCATTAGCCTGAGCACTTCCAGCCTGGTGGGAACCAGTCCAAATACAAGGGACCCAGCTCTTACAAATGGGATGTCAGAATACCACAAGAGCACTTCACTGCACTGTGTAGCCTTTTCATATTCACTGCAAAATATTGTCATGTCTCACTGTGCAGTAAATACCTGTGGTACTGAGATGCACTCCTGCTACCAGAAGACATCAGCTCGATAAATGAATTATTGAGTAAAATGCTATGGTCAGACTAGGTAATCACAGTGATCCCTTCTGGCCTTAAAATCTATTATCTTAATTCTCATTTACCCTAAGGCCATTTTACCCCTCTCTAGCAATATAAGTGGGCCTTAAGGTTTGAATATTTATATTCCCTTTGAAGTGTCTTTATGTTGCCAGAGTGATGCCAGAGTAACCTTTGTATGAATGAGAATGAGGAGCTCCAAGTCCCTCAAATGCCATGTTGGATGTTGGCTTAGGGGCTGGGATTTTGCTTGTTTCTGTGGTTTTCCTTGTCTGATCAATACACGTAGACTGTTTGGCAGTCCTTGTTTTAATATTTTATTAACATTGATTCATGTAACTTTGCTTATGCTTTTTGTGCTGGGGATTGACTAATTAGTGACATAACCAATAGATCCACCTGCCTTTGGCATAGTGCTCAAATCAAGGTGTACATTTTTCCCAGATGTAAAGTGAAATAATACCAACTTGCAGAGAAGTAAAATGAAACGAAACAGTAAATCTAAGACAGTCTGGCCTATATGCTTGGAAATCAGTCCTAATGGCCTACAGCTGAACATCAGACGTCTCTGTAGTGCTGGTGAAGCCCAGCTGGTGCAAATCTGGGTGGCACCAGGAGCTCAGTGTTAAAGTAAACTGCTTGACCTAAGGGCTACCTATTAATGTTATTGTGGCTGTGCATCCAAGATTGGGTTTTCTGCATTAAGACCTTCGGTAACATGGCCCTGATGAGCCACACATGCATGCAACCTTTAAGAGCAGCCTCATTTTTCTTGTGGCCTACATATGATCTAATAATAAACAAAAATTCATGGTGGGTGCTCAGATTAGATGAACATCTGCTCACTAATCTGTTTTTAAACTGCACAGTCGGTCTTCTCCATAAGCTTTTCACTTGGATGAAAAGATAGTAAAGAATTAAAAAAAAAAAAGAAAAAAAAGAAAGAAATTCAGATGCTCCAGATTCCTGCTGGATAAACACTGGCATTCAGCGCTTCCTAGAGCACAGCACACTGCTCCCTGCATTGAACCCTTTGCGCAGCTAAAGTCAAGCCAAAAGCCTCCTACAGAGAGGGGCTCTTTTTCTTTCATTGGGTATTGAATGCAGTGTTACAAGCCATGACTTATGGCAGGAGAAAAGCAGACACCCGAGGACAGATTCCTCCATTGCATAATTCCACGGGTGAGAAACATGCCAGGGAATGCAGTATCATGACCGAGACTTTTCCAGCTTTTCTTTGTCTTCATGGCCGAGTAGAAAATTGTGACAGCTGGAATTGAGGGGAAAAAATGGAGCTTTATTGCTTTCCAGACTAGTCAGATGGCCTTCAGCAATTATTGTAAGAAGTGAGAACTGGTTCTCTAAATGGATCTGTCCCAAATCCATGAACTAGGTCTGCATATATATAGTGATTGTTCTTCTAGTCCCAAAGTGCTTCCTGGGAGTGTCTGAATGGTAAATATCTTCAAGATCTTCCGACTTGCAAATCCAAAACAGCAGCTACTTCCTGCAAGTGTTCAAACCATCGCTCTGCCTCTTCAGTGCAAGGAATAGCAAAGTGGGACAAGCTAAGCTTAAAACTACATGTCTGGTAAAGCGCCATTCATTTTTGACCCAAAAGTGGAAGCTGTTCAAAGTAAAAAGCAGGGGATAACTTTTGTTGCTGCGGTTTTGTGTTGAGTTTTTAAAATTATTTTTATTTTGAATTATGGGAACTGTCAGCTCGTTTGTGATAGGGTATATGACTATTGGTGGTTGCAGTGTGGTCTGGCTGCCCAATGTGGAGACTGGTCCGGGGTCCTATGCTGACCCTGCTCAAAGCAGGGTGCGGGGCTCAGCAGACTGGGAGTATCGATCACAGCAGGACCCAGCCCTGTTGCACAAATGCTTTAATAAGGCAACAGGCTCTTTCAAGCTTATTGCTTTGGATTACACTGTGTCACCTTCTGTTACACTGCATGAATCCCTAAGCTGGGCTGACATGGTGTAACTCAGGGGACCTTGATGTGGAATGACATTACATGGTGCAGTGTGTGAGAAAATAAAAGTTTGTCTCTCCTGGCATCAAATACTTGCTCCCCATTTTTGGACCAGCTATGCAGTCCACCTTTCAGCAGGTGATCAGCAGGGTAGGTGTTTGGAAGGACTGGGATATTTTCATTAAGCAATTTCAAATCTCATAAGCAAGTTTTCATAAAGCGATAATGCGGTGGCAATATTAGCCTTATTAAACCAATATGAAAGTCACTCTCATGATAAAGTGCCAATAAAAGTCTTTAATTTTGTACAGGCTAACAGCACATGCAGCAGTGTATTCTTAATAAAATGATGCAGAATTTTAATCTCCCAGAATCCGTTCAAAGCTTTGGGGTACAGCGAATTAATACCAATGGAAACAGTTTTAAAGGTTCATTTTTACCTTCATAACAACAGCCAGTACTTGCTTAGGTCAAGAATTGTTTGGTTTAAAAAACCCCACAAAACTAAACAACCCCCCCCCCAACTTTTCATTTAAGCCTGACAGGCAGAAGAGTTTTGTGTTGTCATATAGCTCCAGATAAAAGCAGCATTTAGAACTGCATTTCAGTTGCTAGGACGACTAACCGCTGCCACACGCTCAGCTCTGCTGACTGCAATGGGGAAATCAAATGGTGTGTGATGGATCAGCTCAACCATCAACCTAGGTAGCAAAATAAAATAGCAGGGCTGTGGTGATTTCTGGACTGTGCTCATACTTGGCCAATACATAATCTGAAGAGAAGAAAAAAAAAGGCCCACCATCTATTTCTAGTTTAATCTTAAGATCTTAAAGCTTTTCATAAGGAGATGAATTACAAAATAAGTCCAAACATTTATGCATTTTGGAAGCCACTGGTTTTCCACTGGCTCAGTTATTTTGCTCATAGTATGAAATTTGTTTTGTAGACTAGACCATCTAAAGCCCATCTGAAATCCGAAACCATGTCTTGCCATACGGCTGATTGCACACAGCGGAGGGAATAGGTGCAGGGCAGTGCTTGCGCTTCCCCATCTCCCAGCTGGTCCCATCCTGGTGGGTCACAGTGAGACAGACCAGCCCTGTCAGCAAGTACGTGAACCCCCTCTGCCACATCATAGTTGTTCACACTATCCCCAGTACAGATGTCTTGCCATAAACTCAGGCTCACATACAAGCAGACACTTTGAAGAAGGTATATAATCAACTGTATTTAATTCCAGGCTCAGAGCTGTGTCCCCTTCATGTAGGGAGCATCAGCTGGTGCCGAGGCACAGTGCAGAGCTGTGCTGGGTCCAAGGTGGGGGTCAGTAATTAACTGCGGCAGCAGTTACTGTTACAGATGAGGACTAGTTTATGCACAAAAAGTTTAATTAGGTGCTGGTTTCTCCGTACTATTTCATCAATTACTGTAAGCACATAGTGGGTTGTGAGAAGATAAATAGGGTGGGGTTTAAATTACTTAAAAAACATTATTCTGTTATTCATCCCATGGTCAGTCAGGTGGTTTGTGTTTATAACGGAAACTTGGAAGTTGCAGGGCTTTTGCAGCCCCATTAAGGCTGGTTAATGACTCATTGTGTGAGGGATGCTGCTCATGTGAGTAAGTGCTCTGCAGTTTTGTCAAGAGATATGGATAAATGCCTCCTAGAAGTAATCAGTTGCTGTAGTTTCATACTGCATAAAGAGTTTCTAACTTTGAAGACTCTTTTTCATGAATGGGAAAACATGAAATCAATTCTATTTATCTGAATGAATCTTTCAGCAAGCTCAGGGTTTAGTGCGGGGGCACTGCAGGCAAAATGTAACAAATGTGCTAGCATAAAAATGATTAAAACATGATAAGCAAGGTTATGAATATAAAAACTGAGAGGGAAAGAGCTGGAAAAGTGAAAACAAGAAATCTGATACTAAAGGTTTTGTCTATTTTTCATGTTTACTTCTTCTGTGTTCATAATTTTTTGGTCCATCATCAATCACTGTCAATTTGAAAAAGTGCTATACTTAAGGTCATTTATCCAGGGCTATTGGAGTCTAAAATTATGCAGTTTCAGTCAAATATACATGAATAAAGACTGTCATTTCTGATTAATGACGTGACTTCAGTGTCTTACAGAATCATCTTGCTATCCAAGCTTTACAAAAAGGTTATTATGTAAGGCCTTTTCCATAATATAAGAGCATTGCAGAAGCCATTTCACTCACATTAAAAGTAGTGCTGATATCCCATATTGTGCTGGTGGTAATTGCTCTGCAGATTTTGAGATTTCCAGAATAAGTAAATTTTTGTGGGACTTGAAATTACATTACTGAGGATGGCTACCAAGCTTGTGGTTTTGGTGCTGTTTTGTAGTTTTCTTTGCTTTTTATTTTAGTTGTAAGAGAAAGCCTCGTCTTTTACTGGAAAAAAAATCCATATAAAACACTAACCCCATGCAATGTGTTCAAAAAGTGCCGCACATGGCATTTCAGCATTAATGACTGTTTTCCATGATTCACCAGGGGCTGCAAGAACTTCTCCTCAGCCAGTTTGTGCATATGCTAGTGCTCGCAGGCAAAATCTCATGGCTGCCTCTGAGGCAGCGCCATGGCAGTGCTGGGAAGCACAGACTGCAGCATGTTGTATGTTCTGTTACAGCCTCTCAGCCACTTCTTGCTCCTGTAAGCAGGCTGTATATAGCAACCATCATACAGGCTCTGTCCTTTCATAGGCGTTTTTTTCACTCCAGGACAGATCATTTCTCTCACAGGAAAGCTTCCGTTTGAGGGGAAAAAGAGGGAGTTTCTCTTTGCCATTTTGCCTCCCATTTCTTATGGCAGGGGTAGAGTTTGCTGTCCTGCCAGAAACCTTGGAATCACTGGGTACCCACAGAGGATGTTGCAGGGAACCCCCCTGTGCCACTGCATTGCTGTGAGGACCCCTCTCTTCATGACACTAACAGCAACATTAGTGGCTGCAGCCCTCAAAGTTCCCATTTCTACAGCAGAAATGATAGTGGTTAGGCTGCAGCTGTATGTACTAGCCATCGTAAGATTCCTGGCCCCCCCTCCTCTCTGCAGTAGTGCAACTCCTACTCTGAGTCATCCTTTAAAATAATCTTTTACTCCCCCTGGTCCTCAGACAAAAAGTCCAGGGAGCAAATATGCCTACCAAACACTGTCCCCAGACCCTTCTTTTCTCTGTGTACCCTACATATGTGACTTGACACTAGCAAATTAGATGATCCCAGGTGTGGTGCTGAGTACCTGGGAGGCAGGTTGCTCAGAGAGCTCCCAGGTCCATTGCTGCTTGGTGCACCTCTCCCCAAGCTGCAAACCGTTCTTCCCATGCTGAGCCATCACCTCTGTATAGGCTGGGAATCCACATTGATACTAGTTGCTAACTGCTAAAACCTGCTGTATAGTTTCATATGTCTGTGCACACATTAATAAAAACAAACTTGGGATAATCCAATAGAAAGGCCTAACAACCAGATGAATCGATATTTATGGTATCATTTCAGAACAGAGCTATCAGTCCAGATTGTCCCCTTGGAATCTCCTAGTTTTACTACTTATTGCTCTTCTTAAAACTGGAATTTGTAATTCATATGAATCCCATACAATGAATGGGAGGAGTGGCAACAGCAAGAAGTATAAAAACTAACATGGAAAATTATTAAAAAGAAAAAAATAATTATTTCTCTAAGGCATTAATTTTTTTATATTTCTCGAGAAGATTATGGTAGAATTTTGTGTTGCTCTGTAGATGAACAACATATTTTATGCTTTTACCTTTCTATTTTGTGTGTACAGATTATTTTAACTTTGTTGGGAATATCCTTTGACCCAAATGGAAACACATTTTTCAGAATAATTTTTCAGATAGACAGAGTGCTCCTTGGGAACTGTATTTCCAGTGCTGTGAGGTGCCACTGTTAGTGAATGTGCTATGAGCTGAGTACTGCCCCTTGGGAAGTGACTGACCTGGTCCATGACAAATCCACGCTGGAAGAAGCAAGCAGCTTTGGTGTGGGATGAGTTTGAAGACCATGGCACCTCCAGTAGGCCCTATTAACTAATTTCTTAGTTGCTCTTTTGTTTTTAGATGTTTCTTTTGTAAAAGCTTTCTGTTGGTCTGCTTCCTGCAATATTTGAGAAGCTGCTGAGGTGCTGCTCCTCACTTCCCCTCCCAACTCAATTGATGTTTTGAGTACTACCCCTATATGTTGCAAATTTTGGTCAACATGCAAATGGTCAAACAGAGTAGGTTTAAAGGAAACTTCCCTAAACTGAACTACCATTTGTCTGAAAGTAAAATGTTTTGGGTTTTTTTTCCATTTTTTTTTAATTGTTCATAGTACTGTTAGTAGAGAAAGACCCATGAGCTTGGCTGTGATAATTTACATAGTGTTCACTGTTAAGAGCTACAGACGTGGTCAATGAGCTAATTCAATAATCTCTCACCTTCTGCTAAGTGATGTGTTATGGGAGTGTGTTTGTACAGATCCTAAATGGCAGCAGAACTTCACATCACGAAGCATTGTTCTGCTACAACATGGCAGTGGCTCCAGGGGTGGGCATGGATTTTGAGAGATTCCCTACATAGTAACTGCCTCAAGACTTTGGATGCTGTCACCACTTAAAATTTATGACTCTGTTTCTTGTAAGTTAGCCTACGCGATGTACATAGAATCAGCATTTGTTAATATATGTATATATGTATTAATGTCTGCAAAATGTGTATGTGCACACAAACACACACATATAAGGTCTATTATATGCATTAGTGTTCAATTGCTAGCAGTATTAATGGATAAATTTACCTACTGCAAAAAAGGGTAATGCTCAAATGTGAAGGTCTTGCTAGGAAAATAAATTACATGAAGGAGGATAAAATAAGAACAAGAGGAAAAAACCCAAGATCACAAGCCAAAGGAAAAAGGTTTTGGGTGATCAATAGACAACAACAGAGTAGTGAGGAATTTGCAAAACCTCCTATTTGCATTGCAGAGTGCAACATTGTCCTATTTTATGCTATTTCTTTCTTTGCAAATCTCATGGTATCCAGAATCATGGAATGATATAGTTGAATCCTCTCTCATCCATTATGTTTAAAGACCATAACACAGGGCATCTGTAATATAGGACTGTACATATTTCTTTTGGTTCTGATACTATTAAAGGTACTTAAGTGTCATGACGTGTTTATTTATGAGATCATCAAAGCCACTTAATAACTTTCTCTTGGTTACTTGTTTACATCTGTGTAATACAGAGCCAGATTGTGCAGCCCACAGTCACATCAGTGAGCACTTACTCATGCAAGTTGTGCCGCTGACATGAGCATTTCACAATCTGGCCCATAATGTATCAAAATACATGAGGCCAAGATCTTATCACTTACAATCATGTAAATCTGGGTTTAATCCATTTAAGCTCTGAGTTAGGTACCTAGATATAAATCAGTGAAATTTCATTGGCTTCAGTATTTGATTCAGTGGAGCTCTTCTGATTTACGCTGAGATCAGGTCCATTAGATTTGCAATTTAGAAATGCATTTGCTCCACTGCATGCATAAACGTTAGGATAGCTGAAATTAACATCACCACAAAAAAGATTATTTTCTACACTGGCTTTTTAAAGTATCTCTTTGCACAATATAAACAAAGAGAATTATGTTAGAGTTAGAAGCAAGAAGGTTTAAGTGTCACATATGTCTTAACCTTTACACTGGCTATGAGTACATCAGTTCCTACAAGATGAACTGCATTATAAAGTAAATAGTTCTGCTTTAAAGAAAGGTCAGGACACATGTTCTGCTAAAATCTAATTTCAGTCTATTGCCCTATAACCTACTGGTCTCTGGAATACAACAGATATAATAGTAAGGAGCCTGCATTTAATTATCTGTGACATAAAGCCTCCTTATCCCCCTGAGAATATTCACAAGAATAATAGAAGGTATTCTCAAAATACTGTATTTACTTCTGTATAGTGATTGCATTCTGTTTTAACTATCTTTCCTGCTTTCTGGAAATATTATTACAGCACCTCTTGTATCCTTAATCCAATGTTATATTACTTTTATGTCCTGAAAGTCTAGATTGTTTTACAGATCCAAGCAAACTGCATTGCATACCATTAGCTAGTGGTAGGTTCCTGCAAGCGTATTAAGAGCAAGCTTTGCTCATCATCCTTATGCATTAACTGTTTGCTGCTGCCTGTTTTTAATATGAATTACATTAGGATTCAACAGCTTAATAATAACATTAATTTTGCCTCATACCAGTCAGAAGTACTTTAAAGTGAAAGGTACTTGCCACAATCTCAATGTTAGCCTGGCAGAGAAACAACTCAGATAATGTGTAGACTTAAATAAAAGAATAATTAAGATGGGCTTAGTCATGTTATAGCTGATGTGACCGATGTGCCATGCAGCCCTAAATCAACATGTCATTTAGAAAGGAGATTGATGGTAAGTTAGCTTTTAATGGTGATCATTGAAGCACCTGCCTGAAATATTTAAACTATTTTCGGGGTGGGGGGGCGGGGAATAAAAACACCTGTCTAGAGCTTAGAGCTAAATGAGGACACTTTTATCTCATGTTTGACACTGCATATATCATTGCAAACAGAAATTTGCAAACTATATTCTGAACTGATATCAACTGGCCTAATTACTGAATAAATTAGAGTAGCTACAGCAAAATACAACACCTGATGATCAGGCCTGAACTTGCCTTAGCAATCCATCTCACCTGGGTCCCTGGAAGGACTGCCCTGGAGGATGCTTTGAAAGTAAAAGCCTCCTAAGAATTAGCATTTTAGCAGAGTTTGAGAATTTTGCAGATAGGTAAAGATCGATTCCCTATAGTTTGACTCCAGAGAATGACCAAGTTGATTGCTTTTGTAGCATGCGCTTCTGCCATCATTCCTCCATCCATCACCAACTCCATTATCTTAAGATGATTGTTCAATATGTAGTCAAATTAAAACTTTATATATTTATACGTATACTTCCCTGGAGTCTTTTCCATGGAAGGGATAGTAATTTAAGGTAGTATTCTGTCATCATTTGAAACTCATCATTTCCACTGAAGTCCAGGGTGTTCTAAGAAAAGAAAGAAAATGATAGGAAAGGAAGGGAAAAAAAAAAAGGAAAAAAAAGGAAAGTAAACAGAATGGCTCCTAAAACTGTCCTAGGAAAACAAAACCAGCCTGAATTTTTAAGTCTGTGACTAACTTGGGAATTAGACTGGAAATGCTTATGAAATATTTACACAAAAAGATGTGACATTCTCTTTTCTTATTAAAGGTATCATTTATGTTGTTGTCTTGTTGGAATGTGCTGCTTTGGTAGAGTTTATGGCAGAATCTCTTTGTAAATAGTGCATCACTTTTGCTACCACTGCTCAGAGGCAGTTGATGTTACATCCATGGAGGACCTCCCTCCTGCCAATCCCCCAGAAGCTGAAGCACATGGAAAGTCTTGCAAGAACCAGGTGACAAAATGTTTTGCTATAGGCTCTGCCAGGCACCTCATGGTGATGAGCTCAAGAGAACTCTTTGAATCTTTCAAGAAAAAAAAAAGTTTTTTTAAAAAATCACAATATAGTAAATACTTATGTCATATATTTCAGTATTGTTGCTTATTGATTTCCTGGCCACATATGTCTAAAAGGCCTTCACACCTGCTAAAAATCCACACTACAAAGTGAGTTGCTGGGCCATTTGTAAGTGCCGATTCCCTCCTCCCAGTCCCCATGTCTCTTTCAGGGATCACCATGGGGCCTAATTTCAGTCTGGGATTGCTCTAGTACAGCTCCTTTGTGGAGGAAAAGGGCTGACATGACCCATTGGGGTGGGGAGGGCTCCGAGTGACCTCCCTTGTAGGCATTTTCTTGTCTTGGTTGGTAAGTCCATAAAACTGTTGCAATCTGATGTACTTTAGTAGTATAAAAGATCTTAAGGCATGTCACTGTGCAGGTGAAGCTGGTGTAATCGTACCCAAAGGAGAGCAATAAATTCCACTTAGAAGCAAAAAAAATAAAAGCCTCTAATTCTCCTTTAGGGAGCATCTATATAGCTAGCTTTCCTATTCCAGTGCCCAGCGACCTAGCAGTCTCTGCAGAGACACCTGATTTTACTGTTTCAAGTTTTCTTAGAAACCTTAATACTTCCACGCAGGAGACTTCTTTCTGGGGCATTAAAATACAGATCCCTAGGACCTCTCTTCCTTTTCTTGCAAAATTAATGGTAATTACCAAGAAAGATTAAAAGGTTCAGTGCTTATTAGTCTTACTTTTTAAAATTCTGAAAAAAATGTTTTTTCTTCCACTGTAACTGATCATTTTAATTTCCCTTCTTTGTCTGAAATAAAAATTGACGTTAAAGGATGCCTGAGGCAGTGTAATGAGAAAATGAAATTAGTTTTTCAGTTGGCTGGTCAAAAGCATTTTATACATGATAATAAACAGTTTATTTTATTCTTTTGCTCATGACATAATAAATGATAAAAACATTTTCTTGAAACAGATATTGCCCACTTTGCTACAGAGAGCTCAAGCTGGGATCTTTTCCATTCATGGGGTCACATAACTCAGGAAGGTTTGCCTTCTTGATCTGCTTTTCTTAACCTTTTTTGGGTTGTACGCAACAGTCCATCTCCGCACTGTGCAGGACCAAATATTTAGGGCTTTTTTCTTCCTTCTTGAAGACCTTTCTCAGAACTGCAGGGTCAATTACACTGTGTAACCTAGGAGTAAATCTGTGTCAAGGCATTTCTGAAGAGTTGCTCAGGGTTTTATATAGTAACCTTAAAGCCAAGCCAAACCACGTGTTTAAAACAAATTGTGCTGTTTCGTTTGCAAATCATTCAGCAACAAGGCAAGCCTGAGCAGGAGCACCATGCAGCCAAACAATCCTGCAGCACTGGGTGAGCCCATTTCTTCCTCTCTGTCTTTAAACTTGGGGGGGTTGGGGAAGAACTGGGGTTGTTAATGGTTTTTGTAAACTCTTGATTGCCAAACTATCTACTGATTTCTGAGGCCATATTGAGAATTTTTTCAGATAAAGGGGAAAAGAGACTCAAATATCTATTCTGAATTACTGTTCAGGATTCAGTGAAAGTCTGTGATCACTTTGAGATTTGTCCTGTGTCAGCTACCTACCCCTGCATTCATATTTTGCATGAATTGTAAAAACCTTTTCTTCACAGAAGCTCTTTCTGAAATGAACATATGAGACTCCTTGATTGTTTAGATTTGTTATAGCAGCTTCTTCAAGGCAAGAAATCAAAATAGGCTAGTGGTGAGATGAACACATAACATTGATAAATGTCGTAACATATATGAAATGGGCAAGAAAAAGAGAGAAAAGCTGAGTTTCTCACATATGATTCTTACATTTCCTGACAGCTCAAACTCCCACATGCTTGAATAGTTCAATACAGGATTAGTGTGATGCCTGCTTGGCAGATCCTGTGGGGAATAGACTCAGCAAGAAACACATCATTGAGGATTTAGGGGACAGCTTGTAAACTGTCCAACATTACTGACAATCCCATTCCAAAGTCAAACTTGAAGACACACCCTTATTTATGCTCCCATAAGCTATGTTCTAAATTGCAATTAGTCCATTTCTGTAGAATAGTGCCAATGAAAGATTTATTTGTAAAATAATACAAACTGCATTAAGCAAGCTAGAGCATGCTTAATTACAAAAGCAAGAAGGAAATGCAAAATGGACATCTAAGGACTGGACTGAAATCCTAATTATTTATTTATTTTTACTGAAGCCAATGGCAAAACTGCCATTGTATTTAATAAAGCCAGAGGGTTACCCATTAACATCAGGGCCTGATTTTTTTTTCTGTGCTTAGGAAAAAGGAAAATTTTCACTAAAATACAGGCACAGCTTGCTTGTAAATGGCAAGTGATTGTGTTGAATTATACACTTTTGGTGGGGAAAGAAATCCATTGTTAAAAAACTATTGAAATCTATGGGATCTTAACTGCACCAGTAATATTAATATTCCTGTTAACATGTTAATAGCACTACTTTTATTATGTGCCAAGCTAGTTTTTACTAGAATAATCAAGATTTAAGAACAACAAACCTGTTTGCATATTCCTACTCATACACATTTTCCCATTGCCATTACTAGGAGAGTTCATGAAAGTGAAGATTGCATTTTTGGTACGACTAGCCTAAGGCAAGACATGCTGCATCTATATGACAAGTGAAAAATCTTAAAATAAAACGTGGGTATGGGTATATGTTAGAAACAGAGATCTGATACTACAGTGGTCATGAATCCAGCAAACAAACCCAAGTCATAATGCAATAGGTAGAAAATGACCATCAAGATTCAAAGTAAAGAATGTCATAAGTTTGTGTTGCAAAGACTCCCAAGTGGTTACCTGCTCCAGTTTCTGAAGGCAGACCTGTTATGCAAGGTTTTATTTTTTTGACAGATATTTTGGATCTGTCCTCAAAAACCTCAGCAGGGAGTGCTGTTGTATCTTCCTCTCCTCAAGGGGCTTCCCAGAGTCACTGCTGCACACAGCCCAGTGCTCCTCCCTGTAACCATCACACATGATTCCTTTCCTCTGTGCCAATGCCTTCTGCAAACTTTTGAGGACTACTGCTGATCATCCCTCAGTATTCCCCCCCATCCCGCCCCCCCCCCCTTCCTTTCTGCTAAACAGTGCAAGTTTAGTTTAATTTTTCTTTGTGAACTGAGTGGAATTCAAACCCAGCTGACATGCCACTTCTCAGCAGGATATTATAAGGACAATTAAACAGCAAAAATGATTAGGAAGGAATACATTAATCTGTCTACTCCTAAATGTTTTTAAACCACAGTGTATCTGCTGGTACAAATGCAAACGACTTGGATGGATTATTGGGTGAGATTTGGTGGCCTCCGCTCACAATTACAAAACTTGTTTGGAAACATTAGCTACAGATATTTCACAACTTTTGGGAAGCAGCTTACTAGCTATCCAGATAACTGTGGCACTCTTCATATATGTGTACATGAGGAAGCCCCAGGAAGATGAAGCGAAATGTGACCCTTATATCCTAGGTCCATTTTCCCTGCTGAATAAGAGGTTTTCCAGTTTGCAGGGCAACCCTGCTGGGATGAGGCTGTGCAGAATCTGACTACAGCCATATTTCCCCAGCTGTAAATCCAAACCCCAAAAGGTGTTTCCTTGTCTTGGCCCCAGCACAGACCTAGAGGTGGTAGAGGAAGGCAGGAATGTGAAATTTCAAATCAAACTAGTGCTTAGGTAAGACTGACTATCTAACTTATCTGTTGAAATTCACTCCATCAAACTACAAATGAATTATCGTTTGTCATTGCAGATATATTTCCTGAGAGCGATCTAATTTTGGAGGTGGTGAATTCTCCCTCTTAAATTTCTTGAGATTACATAATTATCCAGGAATTTCCTCAGATACCCAGAAAACATTTTAGCAAACGTGAACATTGTGGCAGCAATAGCAAACTTGAACCCATACAGAGCTGCAATTAAAACAGGGATTGTTCCACAAATGTTCCAGTTTTTTTTTCTCCAATGATGAAAATTGAGTGAATTTCTGAGGAAAACATCATTCGTGCTATGTATTCCATGCTTTTATAAAACCTTAAGTAAACTCTAATTTCGTCAAGGTTGGTTTGTTTTTTTTTTTTCTGTGCAAAAAAATACAATTGTTTCCTAACTCATTTTCTTGAAAATAGGCAAATCAATATGTTACCTAAAATAACATCTATCTCTGCTTAGCATTTAATATCAAAAATTCATTTTAGAGATATTATCCCCAAAATATTTTATTTAATTCAAGTATTTGTCCTAAATTAGGTGACAAATTGAGTTAAGAATTTCACCTGACTGCTCCTTCATGGGATGTGCAGAAGAGGTCATGATACCTTCCATGTATCTCTAACTTTCAATAATTTTCCAGGAAGCCCAAGGACAAGCAGTGTGACCTCCCTTTGATTTTAAAATTCAGTTATAGAAAATAAAATGAGGGAGGCAAAAATGAAACTTTTTTTTGGAAAGGAAGCAACCATTTTTTGGCACTCAGTATTGCTTCTCACTTTCCGGCTCAGGCCACACTCATGTGTGGTGTCCATATGGATGTTTATGGGTATACACACTCTTCTAACATATCAAAATATTTACCTTGTGTATTTCACTACAGCATCATTAATTTTACTAACCTCCCATTCTCAGTAAGTGCCAGCTGTCTTTGGGTTTCCAAGGCACTTGGATCTGGTAAGTGAGCTCTTGTGTTAGCACTGTGATGGTTAAAGGTCCATGTCAGGTCAGGACCTCTGCTCTGTGGGAGAGATAAACTGATTTAAAACTACCAGAGGAAACAAGTAAAGGGAAAAACTGAATTTATAAAGCTTATGAAATGTCATGAGGCATGTTGCAGGCTTTTGGCAAATGTTGAATGCAGTTAACCTGGAAGAAAAAGGGGGAGATAAAAGATCACCTGCTACTAGAAAAAGACCTGGAGCTAAGGATGAGCGGGACATAATGAGGGTTTTTTCAGCTGTATTTGCAATGATGCTTCAATTGCCTTGTAAGAGACTGGAAAGGTATAATTAGGAACATTTTTTTTTTCCTCTACAGATTCAGCTTGTGAGCTTTATTTAGTACAATAAAAAATCCAGAGAAATAAAACCATCATATTTAATTTGAGTTCACAGTATAACAATTGTTAATATTTGTCTATTTTTGGTTAAGTGGATAAATCACATAACTATTAAATATGCAAGATATAAACCACAGTCAATTAAATGATAGCTAAGGTACTGTGGCAGACCTGATTAAATCAGTGTGTTATTAAGATTATATACACAACATCCTTAGAACAACATCTCAGATATGTGCTGTGAAATTGAAAAAGAACTTTGGTGGAGTCCCAGCCACCGAGATGTGACTCCCACATGCTGAATACAAATCCTGAACCTTCAGACAGCCTGGTCTGAACAAGTCCTGCCAGTTGTCCCTCCTACCTACAAAGGGAATCTGTATCTTCTCATATTTATTTGTATCAGCTGCCACTAAGAGAAAGGGGAGGAGACCCTGCCGGAAGATGATTAGGTGCAGTTATGCCCCTCCCCTCATCAAAAGGTTGGGCCTCTGGGGAGGCTCTCACTGGAGTCAGGGAAAAGGCAACAGCATTTGAAATCAGTGCTTGCTATATTTCAAAGCAGGATTTAGCCCTGGATGTTCAGGGGTTCACAAGCATGAGCGCCACTTCATCTCTATTTTTCAAAATAGGAAGCATTCACCATTGAAGTTCAAATGCAACTTTTAAAATCTTTAGTCAAATCCTATAGTTAAGATTCATGCTGGAGATAGGGTTTTTTTCAACTGTCAAATCTGGAACAATATTAAAGATGTCACAGCAGAATTAGTATTATCTCTCTTCAAATTCTTTTCTTAAGGTGTTTTGATGTAAACAAGTGAAGATTATTAGTGAAGAGTGAGCTAATTAAGAAAAAGTAAATAAACTGTGGATCAATTTAGGACTAAATGAGAAATAAATTTATTTTATACAGTGTAATAATAAATGCATACCACCTTTTTTCAATTTTGCATTTTGAGGTGTTAACATTGGCAGGAAGAGTTATAATGCTGTGTAGCAAATAATTCTTGTAGGGTTTCCAACCACCTGAAAAAATGGATGAAAATAAGATAATTCTTTTTTCCTTCTCTTTTCTTAATAAAATATTGCATATTTGGATTAGTAGGAGACTGATTCTGCAAAGCCTAAACTAAATCAAAACTGAAGAAAATGCTTGTGTTTGAAATTATAACTAGAATCAGTGAAATCAATAGTTCAGTTTTCAGGCATTTTCTGAGATGTTTTAAGATGGTACTGTGAGATTTGTAGAATTTTTTTTTAATGAATGCAAAAGATTCTGATTTTGTTTTTTGCTCTTCTGTATTATATTTGCACAGGAATAGAATTGTTGGGAAATACAGCCCAAGAATCATTTCTAAAGCAGATACAAGAGTTTCGCAGTTGCAGCATCTCTCCAGGTACACCACGCATGGATGGCTTTTCTTTCTGCTCAACCAGCCTTTCCAGCATATACAAAGTAAAATTGCATTATCTTGGCACTTCCTATTTTAATTTCTGCATGGCTAGATTGCTTTTCTCCTCCATTTTTGTTAAGAAGAGTGAGAATGGTGCAGAGTTTTGCTAAGCTTTGTCAGGAGATGTTTCTTGCTTATCAACAAAATTGGGCAAAAGCATGATCAGACAAGTGTGCACAATTGCCATCTTGCTCTGCTCTTGCAGTGCTGACTCCTTTGCCAGGGATAACATCATCAGGGAGATGACCTTGTGAGGTAAACCACACATTTATTTAGTCTCTAAGCTCTGCTAGCATGTTGGTTAAAGTATGATCTTTGCCAAGCCCAGAGATGTAATTACCCTGAGAGTTAATGCTAATTGGTTTATTGAGTTTAATTGGATATAATTAAAAATACTGTCTTCTTATGCAGGAACTAACACAATATTCTTCTGAAGGAAGAATAATCATTCTTACTTTATCATTTGTATATAACCTTAATTTTACATCATTTTTTCACAACAAATTTGGAATGAACAAGGTCCACCACTGAGGACATTTTATTTTTAGTTCTGCCTACTACTCTCAACCTTTTCCAAAGTTTTGGATGAAGAACTTGATAAAATGTTTTATTATATCGCTAAGGTTAATTACAATTTCAGCTATGGCAAGAGACATGCTGTAAATGATTTAAAGAATAATAAAACTGTAGAGGTCAAAAGAGCTGATAAAGGAGGTTTCAGTTGTCATAATGAATAATGAGTTGGAATAATTAGACAGTTTTAGTGATGATTATCAGAAATTAACATGTGATCTCACTAAAGAGTTTCAACTGCTCTTAGATGGGATTACTGTTAAGGTTTTGACAAAGCGGCAGCTCTACCATTAATAAAGGTATTTTTTGTATTGCAAGGATGGTAACTCAGTATTGTATATATTATTTAAGGACATAGAAGCTTAAAGAGTCCTAGATAAAAATGGAGGTTGAGTTTTGGCTTTGGATGTAGAAAGTAGGAAAAGGACAACATTTGGGCTCATTTGTTTGTAATTAAGACATCTATTAAAACAGCATAATCCTTTTTGGGGGGTCATAGTAACAAAAAAAAAAAAGTTAATTTCCTGAAACAACAGGAACATCATCTTGGATGTGGACAATTAGACAGCCATGTTATGGTGGGGGAACCAAAATTTTAGGGAACTGTCTATGAAGTCCAACTCTTCTGTGTCACTTAGAAAGACTTATAAAAAAACACCACTCCATCCCTTTTAATATTAGAGTAGCAAAACAAAATATGGGATCTAGACTTCCATCTAATTATTTAATTTCAGATGTACTAGGGCTTGACCAGAGGGCTAAAACCCACTGTTTTGCTAATAATGTGCAGCTGGTTGTAGTGGAGCAGACACCAGTAGCTTCTCTTTGAACATTGGCTAAATCTCAACACAGGTCATGTTGATTTCAAGTCATCTTCAGCACTTTTGCAAGTAAAATTTTGCAGAATTGGGTTTGAATGTTGTAACACACAGAAGATAGGGTATACCAAGCTTACCAGTTATTCAGAATATCTGATGCTGTAATGTAATAAAGATAAGGATCACAGAGCATAAATCCTTTATAAAACTTAATTTAAGCTATTTCATATTTAAAAAGTATTAGTATTTCATTCCACTCTAAGGCCTGTTTAGTTGGCTTTCTTTAGTGTCTCTGAGTCATGCTTACTAAAGCAACTCTGGCAAGGGAGGGAAAAATACAATAAAAATATTTGTTATTTACTTAAATTTAAAAGCATTTCCTATTTATTTTATAAAACTTTAATTATACAGAATAAGACAAATTCTTACTACTCTCTTTTATATTTAAACTAGAGACAGCATTAAATAAATTTTCTTCCAGCTATGCAGGACCAAGAAAATCCTTATAAGACAATATTTAATATCAAAATTTAAGAAGAATTTTAAAAGTATTTGTGTAGGAATGTCCTTGGCTCTTACCCACTTCACCAGCCACACATAGACCTCCATCCTAAGACAAATGCTGGCATAACTGCCTTTTATTGGGTCATCGGTATTGAAGATAGTCCGTGTTGCTGAGAGCTGATTTTTGCAGGTAGGCCCTATAGAATTGCTATGAAGTCAGCTGAGTCTTATTTTGACTTTAGCTAAGTTTGGCTGATGGGAAGTTATAAAGAGGTTCATTGTAAAGCAAGAGTAAAAATTTCTCTGTTAAGCTTTTTTTCCTGTGTTTTAGCTGGAAATTGGAAGGATTGGAAACTTCATTTCTCTTCCTCTGATATACTTCAACCAGGCAAAGAAAATTTTCAGGCTGTATTATGACCTTAATTCCTCCATATAACCCATTATCTGCTCATTATTGAGCAATAATAAACATGGAGTCCTTCAAGTGATTTTTTTCTCCCCAGATCGCTTTAAGAATGAATGCTGGCAATATTGAACCAAGGACATATTGTCAAATGGAATCATTTCAGGGTAAGTAGACTTTTCTTTGAATTATGACTGACATCTTGGATAGATAGGTGTATTTAAAAAAAACCAACCAAACAAACAACAAACCAAGGCTAGATTTTATGTCTAAGAGTGAGCTTAAAGGGAGTTCCCATCAGTCATTAACTCTTCTTTTTTTTTTTAAAACATGTATCTTACAGTAAAACTAGTCACAACAGCATTGTATGATTTCCTGGATAATATGTAGTATGACAAATTAGATTACACAAGTTAAGTGGTTATGTATGACCCACAGCAACAAAGAACTTACATAAATAAAACAAAGTTAATTAAAAAGTTAGCAAATATAAATAATACAAAGTTAGTGAACATTGTTTCATTTTAAATTAATAAATTTGCAAAGGTAATATTTATAATTAAAACTATAATTTATCTTCATGCTCTGCTTGTTTAATAACTGTGATAATAATGTTACATGCAGAAATGTAGTAATAGATTTGTTTAGCATTGACATTATAAACAAATGTCTCAGTCTATTTATTCTATGTTATGATACAGATTCTTTTCACATGCATCTGATGGCCTTTAAGCCATTTAAAATGAACTGCATTAATGTAATCTAATCTTGATACTGAACATAACATTTCAGTTGGAATTATCCAGAATCCATGATCCGTTTTATTACTCACAAAGCACTTTATACATTTATGATGATGGCAAACCTTGCTCTGTTATTTAAATCCCATTTCAGATGGGATTTTTTTTAATCATTTTATTTTTTAAAACATTTTTGGTAGTAAAATACAAATAAAGAAAAGTCAATGCTCAGTAAGCCCTTTAACAAAGCAAACAGTTCAGCTTTTTATGACATTAGCAAATAATAAAGAAAAGATCTGACATTTACACTTGATGAAATTTTATGCTATAACAGAGATGAAGAAAATGGAATGGAAATTACACATGATAAAACCTGTCCATGAAATTCAGGCAGGTCTTAAAAATAACCACTGCTAAATATTTTGGGAGTTCTCTTACTTTATTGAGGTCCATATTTTACTGGAAAAATCTGTTCTTAAAAGTCACTTCAACACATGCAAATCTCTAGTTGGAGTCATTTTAGTAAAATAATAATGAGGGACTTCAGGGGATTTATTCTTGTAAGTAAGAAGGCAGCATAACATGGTATAGAAATATTCACATAGAGGTTTGTAGGAATTAGAATTGAGTTAATATAGAAGTCACAAGAAATTGATTTAGTTTTCCTGAAAAATTCTGGTAAATGTTCTTGGAATTTGCATTTAATCAACTTGATTATGAATTCAAAGTATCTTTTAGTTGGTCTAGATTTTCAACTTATGTGCCCATGGCTGTATTTTCTCGTGTTAGAATATTACATATGATGCTAGGAACAGTTCTGCATATTAACTTATTGCAGTGAAATTTATTTATAGTTAATTTACCCTTTTCCATAGATGAGATCACTCATGTGCATAAGAATAGCACACATAAGACATAAACCCGAGGTGAGCAGCTATCAGCACCTTCCTTTAAATAATACACTAAATTGATTAAATATCAGATTTATTTGACTGGACTTTGAAAGCACAGTTCAGGCTGGCTTTCCTCACCCCTTTGTTAGCATCACGATGACACAGAGCTGTAGAATCAGGTATCCAGTTCATACACAAATACCCTGCATATTAAAGGAAGATGAATGCTATAGTCCAATATCATGAATTGGAGCTTATCTGATCAATTCACAATAAAAAAAGACACTAAAACATGTTCAGTGTCTGAATACTAAAGAATAAATTCTGGATTTTATGGGCTTACTTTACTTCAGATATGTCACAAAAATCAGCTTCACAGTAATTGTGTATGCATAAGACCATTATTAATAAATTGCCATTTTAAGAAAGCTTTTTTAGATTTATGTCATTCACTCCTGTGGGAAAGTTTATCTTTTGAAAACTTCACCTTCAATGTCATACCCACCAGAACTTAGTCCTTAATAGAAATGATGCGTGAATATTTCTTTTCTTTTTGTATCTATGTATTAGCAGGGGATTTCAGTAGGGACACAAAAGACTGAAGTATAGCTGATGTTATAGAACAAAAGAAAAACCTGAAAGCCTCATCACGAAGTTAAATCCACTCTAAAAGTATTTCATTATACTACAAAAATAACAAATGAGCAAAAATATCTAGTGAAGCATGGAATGTACAGAATTTCACAAAGCTGTAATGAGTAAGTAAGTAGGTTATAAACAGGTAAATGTGACGGTGTTTTCAAAAATGATGTACAAGAAAGTAACTAAGGGGAAAGTAACAGGGGCTTTGTGATTTACATGATGTCTCCTACGGAGATTTTAGTGTCTTGGATGGTGTGTCCCTGTCAGGTTTTGAGGCATGCACACGATGTTTGGCCAAGAAGAGCCATTAGATATAACCACAGAGGAGAATTAGAAGCCAGGAGCTTCTGGCTCTTAACTTTCAGTCCTAGACCGGCTCCTTCAGTTGTGCTGAAAAACTTGTAACTGTTCAGAAACATTTTCCTTGTTGTAATTGTGAAGTTGTTAATAGGTTTAGTTAATTCTCTTTAAAGAAATTGGATGGTATTGCTTAACTGATGACCCTTAAGCATCTTTAAAATAAGGCATGCATTTGGTGTAACTTTTAATTGTCATTATTAGGACAAGAGCAAGGGAATATTTAGACCGCTATTTTTCAGGTGTTTCATTATGGCAAAAGGAAGGCCTCCTAAAAGGTTACTTTAAATGCTGTATTTAAGGACAAGAAAAAGAAGAGAACATTTTTACAAGAAGTTAAACAGCAGGATTCAGCTGTATCATTCTCCTTAAATGATCTTTTATAATAGGAGACAAAACAGGAAAGGTACCCTCAGAAGATGTACCACACTATTTTCATGTTAATTGCAATAAATGCTGAGAGTAGAGTGCATTCTGTGTAAAATCAGTGTCGGGGGTGGGGTGGGGGGGCTAGGCAGCAGCACAAAGTCTGAGGGATTTATCCTCTAAGTGCCTCTGCGGGAACAAAGCCGTGCCCAGCAGGGGCAGGAGCAGAGGCCGGGGGAAGGGGCTGGACAATAGAAAGGCTATCACGGGGTGAAAGGGGTAACACAACAGGAAGAGCATCAGGAGGGAACATCTTCATTAAATTTATCATGTATTTACTTTCCTAAATCTTCTTGTGTGTTCAGTCAGCCTTGATTCTATTCTATGATATCCTTGCAGATTTATAGTAAACATCTCCCTTCAGGATAGTGAAGAAGAGAGAAACCTGAAGTGGAAGAGGAAAAAAAAGAAAAGAAAAAGAAAACAAAACCCAACAACAACAACAAAACAAAAACAAAGGGAAGAAAGGAAAGCTTGGTATAAAGCTATCATCACTGGTACCATCTGATAGCATCTGAAACTGACAGTCACAAAACCTGGATACAATATAACCAAATTACTCAAATACTTTTACACTAGAGAAACCAGTTTTCCCTTCTTCAGAAAAAACTTTCCTCAGAATAATTATTAAGGCAGGCCTAGGGAGCTGTGTTCATTTCAGAACTTTCATTTTTAGAAAGACTGTTTAATATTTATATAAGGCCATGTTAAGTTTATGCACCTGTCAAAATACTAAATTATACGATAGTGACTGCAAAATGAGCTATTTATCAGACAGATGTCTCTACCAAACCTGGAGTACATAGCTATGGAGGGGCAGATCCCCTCCCCCTACAGGGTAATGGTGCTTTATTTATGACAACCTGCAGGGGAGAGGATGTGTTTAACCCTGCTGGCTCTGCAAGCTGTATAGGGTGAATGAGCCCTGCGAAACAATGCCCTTTCTGCCACATGAGCAATAACGCTAATAACTTTTTATTGATTAAAGCCTTGTGAAGCACAAGTAACTACTATGATGTATAGCTTACCTTCACATTTCCTACAGGGTTCTTCAGAAGTTGCCTTGTTTTGATATTGGGTGGCTACTTTCTCCGGCTGTGCCCTTAGGAGTGAAAAATAATGTGAGGATACATTTCAAGTGGAAGACAGATGTTCTGATGAAATAATTCTATAATCAACAGCATTGTAGACTAATGCTTAGAGGTGTTAAAGTCTGACCTCGGCCAGCTGTAAACTGTAACTGAAATGTGCTGCTTGTTACTGCTGGGAATAGGTCAGGGTGTCAGGAGCCCAACTGAAGGGGCAGTGCTTGAGGGAAAGGTCTTAGCAGGAGAGGATGGAGAGGTGACAAGTTGAGTAACACAGGGCATTAGTAATACCACAATCCATAGGAAGTTTAAGCATTTTGTTATAACTTTCTTCAGATGCCTCTGAATTTATGCCTTGCATTTGCTGGGTATCCATTTGCCTTGGAGCCACCTAGGCTGTCTGTGCCACTGAGAGATGTACAGTGCAGTGTCTTATTTTCATCTTTAATGAACAGCAACTGTGCATCAGAAATGCCTGCATGTACAAACCTGGATGTATATTAAAAAAACAACTATGCTGGTCCCGGACTTTGGATGCTTGGATCTGGCATCTAGGAAACATAGCACTTTGCCTCCAGCAGGCTAGGCTTCTTTTACAGTATCTCAAAGAAAAAGTCAACGTCTTTATGACCAAACTAATCTTTATGACCAAACTAATCTTGTGCTACTTACTTTTTTTTAAAAAAAAAAAAAAAAAATTTCTTTATGAAGAACAAGCTGCACGGGCTTCACTCTGCTTTGGAGAGAAATTCTTTGTAAATACAACTAAGACTCTCTAATCCCTGTTACAATAAACTCCACTGATCACTGATCTGAACAGGTGCATAACACAGTTGCTGCTTTTCAGCAACACAGAGCTTCCTGTGTGATCCACGGAGCAAAATATCTCAGTATGAGCGGAAAAAAAAAAAAGAAGGAGGAGAAGGTAAAATAGCTGAATTTCTCCCTCAGAATCAAATCTGAACCAGTTTGCTACTAAGCTCCCTTGAATGACTGTGCACTCAGAAACCAAGAAGGAAACCAGCAGCCACTATCTGCCTGGCAAATCACTATTCATATTGTCCAAAAAGCATTGCAAAGACCTGGTAAATATATGTTTGGAAGTATTCAATTTTTTTTAATAATTTCTCAAATTCAAAAGCCATTAGGGAATTTTGCACAAATTCTTGATATATATTAGCATAATAGAAAAAAATATGCTGCATATCACTTGTGTGTAATGCATATCTGTACTTATTCCAGTTACTTAATGCTGATATTAAATACATTGGGGAGAAAAGTAGTTTTTTTACTGAGTTAGCATTTGTTTTGATTCTGTGTGATGGATAATGAATTATCATGTTACTGATATACCTATGCAAAAATACAATGCACTAGATATCTAATTATGACCTGAAGTGAAAATGAATTATAATTCCTCTTGATACTTTTTATGATTTGCTGAATTATAAATAACTGACTTATTATTGCTTCACCTACTGCTCTGCTAGTGATGGATCATAATAGCAAATCATAATAATTTTGATATCAGAACAGAGCTGATTTTTCTTCCATATAATTCAGTTTTAACTCCACTACTGAGGTTGAGTATCAAAATCTATCTACTGTATGTTACATTTTATTAGAAAGAATATATGTTAATATATTTGGTAGCTGTTCATTACTAACATCTGTTTATTAGACTTCTCTGTTAAACTGTCCAACATATCTTTTGATAGTCTCATTGTGCTTTCAACATGACCCACATGGCCAATGGGGCTTGCAAAGAACAGATGATCACAGAAAACAGATGATCAAGGGCCAGTATTGAAAAGGAAAACTTTTCCTTGAAAAGAAGGATCTGGGGAACTACAGGCCTGTCAGCCTGACCTCGGTGCCGGGAAAGGTCATGGAGCAGATCATCTTGAATGCCATTACACAGCACATGTGGGACAACCAGGGGATCGGGCTCAGCCAGCATGGGTTTATGAAAGGGAGGTCCTGCCTCACTGACCTGGCCTCCTTCTATGATAAGGTGACCCGCTTAGTGGATGAGGGGAAGGCTGTGGACGTTGTCTACTTGGACTCTAGTAAGGCCTTTGACACTGTCTCCCACAGCATTCTCCTGGAGAATCCACCTGCTCACGGCTTGGACAAGTGCACTCTGCGCTGGGTTAACAACCGGCTGGACGGCCGAGCCCAGAGAGTGGTGGTGAATGGAGTCAAATCCAGTTAGCAGCCAGTCATGAGTGGTGTTCCCCAGGGCTCAGTGTTGGGGCCAGTCCTGTTCAGTATCTTCATTGATGATCTGGATGAGGGGGTTGAGTGCACCCTCAGTAGGTTTGCAGATGACACCAAGCTGGGTGGAAGTGTCGATCTGCTGGAGGGCAGGAAGGTCCTACAGAGGGACCTGGACAGGCTGGATCATTGGGCCAGAGCCAACGGTATGAGACTCAACAAGGCTAAGTGCCGGGTCCTGCACTTTGGTCACAACAACCCCATGCAACGCTACAGGCTTGGGGAGGAGTGGCTGGAGAGCTGCCTGGAGGAAAAGGACGTGGGGGTGTTGGTTGACAGCTGGCTGAACATGAGCCGACTGTGCTCAGGTGGCCAAGGCGGCCAATAGCATCTGGCTTGTATCAGGAATAGCGTGGCCAGCAGGAGCAGGGAGGTGATCGTGCCCCTGTACTCGGCACTGGTGAGGCCGCACCTCGAGTAATGTGTTCAGTTTTGGGCCCCTCACTACAAGAAGGACATCGAGGTGCTGGAGCATTTCCAGAGAAGGGCAACAAAGTTGGTGAAGGGTCTGGAGAGCAAGTCTGATGAGGAGCAGCTGAGGGAATTGGGGTTGTTTAGCCTGGAGAAGAGGAGGCTGAGGGGAGACCTTATTGCTCTCTACAACTACCTGAAAGGAGGTTGTAGCGAGGCAGGGGTTGGTCTCTTCTCCTTAGTAACAAGCAATAGGACAAGAGGAAATGGCCTCAAGCTGTGCCAGGGGAAGTTTAGGTTGGATATTAGGAAAAACTTCTTCACCGAAAGGGTTGTCAGGGATTGGAACAGGCTGCCCAGGGAGGTGGTTGAGTCTCCATCTCTGGAGGTATTTAAAAGAAGGGTGGATGTGGTGCTTGAGGATATGGTTTAGTGGTGGACTTGGCAGTGATAGGTTAGTGGTTGGACTTGATCTTAAGGGTCTTTTCCAAACTTAACAATTCTATGATTCCTTCCATATGTGCTGTATATTTCAAGCAAAATTGCTGTACCACTATTGTAAATTTTCAGATCAATATGGTCTTAGTGCCATAGTATTCAGTGATTTGATAAGACCCTTATTTTATGCACTTGGTCCCTGGTAGTGTTTTATATTCAGTTATTCTGTATATTGCCCCCCTGTTAAAACAGTTGGGCTGGGTGTCATCCAGATAGTCCTCAAGCAGTGGGGTCTGGACAAGGACCTTCGCTTTTCCTCTGTGTGGGTGTTTTCATATGTTGACCTCTGCAGTGGGAAGTCTTTCATGAAGCAGAAGCATCCCTGCCCTAAGTCCAGCCTGCGGTAGGTGCATGAAGCCTGAAATAATGTTGATCTATGGGAGTACATTTATATGCAACAAGTTCACAAAGTATTTCCCTCAGAAGACTCCGAGTTGCCTCTCCCTCTTGCTGCCACCAGATTGCCCTTACATGACTGTCATCATGCTCTCCTTTCTTTTTGATGCTACGTAGCAACCTGCACTCCTGTTCTTGCTAAGGGGCCCAGCATGTCACCGTGGCAGATGCTACGTAGCTAACGAGTGGCTGAAGCAAGATTCTCACTGGCAGCTAATAAAAACCTCATATTTTAAATGAAGTCCCTTCCCCAGAGAGAAAACAGCCTTCTCCAGTTTCACTGACAGCAAGAGGAGGAGCTGACGGATTTTCAGTGGAACAGATCAGTCACCATCAACCATCACTGTGTTTGCTATGCACAAAACTCTCATTACTAACAATGATGGACTCCTTTTCAACAGTGGTTGCCCCCATCTACAAATAAAAGGCTGTGTCTTTTACAAATCTGTTTCATTTTAAACATCTTATTAATTTAGGCTGCAACCAAAAACCTCCAGCTGCTTCTGCAGCTTCCTTTGAAGTGGACTGTGCCAGAGCAAATCTCTAGAAAATAGCTGGCAGATTAATGCAGACTGGCTGCCAGAGATATGGAGCTGGTCACTTTGGCTCTGTCTCACTCGGTGGAGAGCAGAGGAGCTGCCGTGGACAGCTGTACAGTGGCTCTGGCTGCAGAATATGAACAGCAAGAGTATGAAGCAAGCTCTGCAGAAGCAGGTGTGACAGTTTCTGCAGGAAAACAGAGGCAGTGCTTGCCTGTCTCTGCCAAAGAACTAAACCTCAGCTGATGTCAGGGGCTTGGGAAAAGGAGAGAGGTACAGACAACCCATGGTGAAGGAGCATTCATTTTTTAGATGTGTGTGTGCACCATGGCCTAAAACACAAAGTGGGAATATTATTAAAAACTGTCCTAGATGGCTTAATCTTTATTTTTGAAGGCTTTTTTGAATGGTTCATTGAGCCTCAGGTAAATTATTTCAGTAGTTTATTATCTTAGTTTAAAAAAAATGTTTAGGCTATCTCTGGCTTAACGATTAAGAATTTAGTGATAGGACAAGGGGTAATAGCTTTAAACTGGAAGAGGGATTAGATATAAGGAAGTAATTCTTCACTACGAGGGTGGTGAGGCACTGGAACGGGTTGCCCAGAGAAGTTGTAGATGCCCCATCCCTGGAAGTGTTCAAGGCCAGGTTGGATGGGGCTTTGAGCAACCTGGTCTAGTGGAAGGTGTCCCTACCCATGGCAGAGAGGTTGGAACTAGATGATCTTTAAGGTGCCTTCCAACCCAAACCATTCAATTAATTTGATAGTTACCTTCTTTCTTTATCCTGTGTTTGCCCATGAGCAGACGGGATGGGTTTGCTTGTATGTTTGAAATTATTCCTGTGAGCATACTGCAGCCCATAAAACATTTTCAATTTTTTTTTTTCTGGCTGTTTGTATTTCAAAACTGGAGGTGTTCTCCCTGGATATAACACCACCTACAATTTCCCTGGTACCCTGCATGGAGTAGTTACTTCTTAAATTTGGGCGAATGAATATTTATGACGCAAAGTGCATTTTCTCTGAATATTCTGCAACATCAGATCAAAATATTTTTTTATGACTGCATCTACCGTAAACTTGTAAATGGATGGAAAACAGGCACAAACAGAGTAATTGTGTGGCTGCATTCACTCAGCCCCTTTTGCAATGGAGAGTTTCTATCGTGTAACGGCTATTGGGGGAGACTCTCTGAAAAGCGAGAGATGGTGTCAGACCTGCTTCTCAGAAACAAGCCTTGAAGTCTGCTGCAAATCCACAGTGAGAACTGACACTAAATTTTTTTAAGAACCTGATAAAAGGAGGTGAGAATGGAGTGGGACAGGGTGTTGTCCTACTTTCCCTCACAAGATAACTCCTTTTGATTGCACCTGAATAAAATAGTAGGGCAAAAGAAAGTAGCTTGCATTGTAGTTGTCCAGTTTATATACTCTCTAGATAATGCGACTTCAGTCTCTGGAGCTATCTTTGGTGTATTCCACAACTGTTAACTTCATTAAATGGCCATGAGAAGGGAGTATATTAACCAGTCTATAGTTTAACTTTTTCTTTCACATTATTATTTTTCTTCGACTTCTTACCCATTGTATAGGAAAGGAAATGCATAAGAAATTGTATATCCAGTTCTTATTTATTGAAGAAAAGATGAATATGAGCATCTGAAAACTTTCACAAAAGCCAGACTCTAATGGACCTCAGAAATCTGGGAAGAAATAAGTAAGTAAAAATAAAATGAAAAAGTAGAAAACCCTACGATCACGACTGAAATGTGTGTGTATAGATATATGGCTTTAAAGCTCCTGCTTTACAACTAAGTAACTCCTTGAGCAATAATTTTTTTGCATGCTGTTAATTAGAAGCATAATTAATTTTCGTAGGTTCTAAATAATGGTGTGCAGAATGTCATTTCCAGCAAATCGAAAAGAAATAATATAAACATTCTCAAAGAAAAAAGCTTGCAATGAAACCAATTTAAATTAGTTATGGTTTTTTGTGATGCCTTGTACTAATGAAAACTATAAATTTGTGTCTGAAGTTAGTAATTTATTGGTAAAATGCAAGCGTTCATTATTCATTCTGCTTTCTCTTACACTTGGCACATATGGAAGGAAAAATCTCTATATTTATCACTGCTTCAAATAAACAGTAGCATAAGTAGATTATTCCCAACAGAAAGATTTTTCCCACACCCTAATCTCAGAGCAATCATTCACTGATCTAAATGAGCAGTTACTTAAACCACTAAGAAAGAATGCTAATTAGCTAAGGAAAACTAGGCAAGAATATTTAATATTAAAAAAAACCCCACATATTTTTTTTCCTGTTATCTTATTTCTAATGTACTATTTGCTTTCAGTTTGTTTCAATGCTATCTCCATGACAATATCATACTCAGGTGTGTCTTCTCAGAAGGATGAGTTCTTACAAACTTCTCTACTCCAAAGCTTTGCTTTTGTAGCCTCCACTCAGCTGTGGTTACACCTCTCACTTCCCAGTTAATTTAGGTATGTATTGGGGTAAAAATAGGAATGAATGTGAGCCTGCTTTGCTCTGCAAAGCAGGGAGGGTAGATGGACTCTAAACACTTTAAACACTTTAAAACATATGAAAGTTTTGGTTTTTCTACAGATGTCTCATGCCTCTAGGTCCACATGGCTTCTAACAAGCTATGTGCCTTGGAAAGAAATATCTTTTAGCTTTTGATGCAAAGCAGTATCTGCATCATGTGATGCACAAATAACATCAGAGTTTTGCTAGGCTTTTAGATAATGTTGGGTCTCTGACTAAAGAAAACAAAAGCTGCTATGATGTCAGATTGTTAAGATTTATTAGATCTTCTCTGATGACGTCTCTTGGCATCCCATTAGCAATATCTTGAAAGCTTGCTTAGCAAAGATGCTCTGTTTGTTCACCATCAGATCCTGGCAGCCTCCTCTGATGATCTGGTCAGCAACAGGGATAATTAGGTGGCATTCAAGAGATTTAAGGAAGGAGGAGTTTGTCCCCCAGCCATGGAAATCCTTGTTCCTATGGTCTGTCCTGGGCACAGGCCTGTCCCTCTTCCATACCTCCAGCAGTGCTGAGGAGAGAAGTGTTGGGATTATGGTCACCATTGGTATGGGATTGGTGTTTGTGCGTCAATCCCGGGACAAGCACATCTGGTGTAAGTAAAATAGCTGTAGAATGGCTTCTGTCATTAGTTTCCTGGCATTTCTGGTCAGCCATAAGAGTAGATTTTTGTGCCTGAAACATCACTCCATCACAGAAGCTTTGTGGTGCTAACCATTCTCCTGTTGCCCTGGACTCGCGCTGGTGTAGAATTGGTGCCGCCTTTTGGAGATGCAGGTCGTCTTATTTTTTGCTAACTGTTGTCTTCAGTATTGTGAGGGTCTGATAGTAGACAACATGTGAAAAGAGACAATAATCAACAAAAAATAGGTGTAACCCAACATTTTCGTGGATTAGAAAATTGGTTTTCAACTTTTGGTTCCATTTTACTCATTCTGTCCTCTGACTTGCCAATGCTGAGGGATGTAAGGAAGGGTCTTTTAATGGAAAATGTATGGACGTTGTCAATAGTCAGCTAATGGCTGCAGGCAAGCTTTCAGATTTCAAATTTATGTATTTATTCCACTAAAAATGAAATGATTCTACAGAGGGGAGAGGCACTGTGCAACAATAGCAGTATTACTGAATGGATGGAACATATTGGAAATGGATTAAATTCTTGAACTGTCTTACATGCCGTTGCCTCTAATTCCAGCAAACAATGCTTTCTAGAGCTGACCTCATCTAAGATATAGCTTATTACCTCTTGATAAATTATATTCCCTTTAAAGCTCTTTTGCAAGTACAAGAGTCTAAATCTCTCATACACTGTTCTGCAAAAACCCTTCCACCTAATTTTTCGCTTTAATTCTTCAACTAGCATTTTAATATGTTGTTTAAAGACATTTTCAGGAGGGTTGGCAAAGGCAAAGTTCTAACAGATCTAGGTGTTAGAGATTTTGCTGATATTTCTAGAAAGCTGCAAAAACGGTGTGTGAACAATAGAAGCACAGCTGAATGTTGCTGAGCCCAGGAAAATACATTGAGCATATTCCTGCATACAGATGTTAAAAATTGAGCACATGTGAAGTGTTTAGAATGGCCTTTGTTTTGTCTGTGAGCTGTGATTCACCAGTTTGGCATTCTGTTAAGTAGCCAGGCATCATTGTGGACCTTTGATATATTCTCCATTACAATGCATGTGCTGTACTTCTGGAGGATTGATGACAGGTGGAAAAATTTAAGACGTAGTAGAAATAAAACAGAATAAGAAAGAATTCTTATAGGCTACATAGACACAATTCATGTCAACATGTGCATAAATACTTCATGTACCTATGGCTAGACAAAAAACACTGAGAGGCTTCAGTACTCTGCTGCATTTTGTCTACAAAATTACTAGCATAGAAAATTGTTCTAAACAGGACACATTCTGAAATAATGCTTTTGTGTTCCAAGCACAGTATTTGGATATCTGCGATTATGGGTTCTGTTCTTAACTCTGCCACAGGCTCATTTTAAGATTTCAAAAAATCTTGAAGAAACCTGCCCTTGTTTCTCGTTCTGTATTGGTAATATGAGAATAAAAATATGAGTCTGATTATGATGTTATTAATTGTAATTTCTGAAATGCTTTGAGGTCCTCCAAGAAAAGCACTAAAGACATGAAAAGAAGCATTATTTAATAAAGATTTAATGAATAAATAGGTGTGGGGCCTAAATATACTGACCCTAAGGATAAATTGTTTTATGACAGATACCTTTACCTGTTTATTATAACTGCTATGAGAACTAGGAAAAAAGCCCTTGAAGTTGAGAAAGCATCTGAACAATTTGAGGTTTAGCATGAGTGTTATTCTAAATCCTGACCTCCAGATGAGATCTGTCATTGGATAGAATCACAGTTGTATATAGTAATATACAGAAATAATTGAGAAAGGGAGGATTCAGAGCTATGTGACTGAAAGCATGAAAGGCCCCCAAAGCCTTTTATGTTATCATCTTTGAATAGTGCTTTAGTCTTTTGTCCTCCTTCTGATAGATGATGTTTTAATGTTGCAATGACAGTGAAGCTCCTACTTTAAATTGTGGGGAAAAAAGTTAACAGATATTAAATGTAAGTTCAATTACCCCAAAAATTAGATTTTAAAAATATCACAAAATAGCACCATGATGAACTTTTATATGGAAATGTTAGATAGTAGCTTCTTATAGATATATATGTATTTACTTTAGTTTACTTTATTCTGAATTACAGTTATTTTTTACTATTCTGTGCCTGACTCTACAACTTCTATTTTGAGCTGTTCCAGAATCTATAGTGACTCTAAACTCTAATACAAGTTAAAAACGGCAGAATCTGCTCTTTTATTATTAATTAAAAGGGGAAAAATACCACATGAGAATACTGGCCTCTTCCTCTAGCATCACCTTTTCTATATGAAAACTAGATGGAAAGTTGTTTTTTTTTTTAAGTGGAATCTGAGGGGGCAATTACTGAATGGGTAATTGATATGCCATACTACAGACCTTCTTGGCTTATGCAGCTGCCCAGAGAAGCAGGATGGTGCTTTTTCCTTATACTATTTGATATAATCATGAGGCTGCCACAGCATCAGCTCATCCTTTTTGCAGGGCTCTTTCAATAATCTAGACCAAAAAGCACATAGAAAATAGAAAAGGATTACTTTTGAAATGTGTGCTTCACGAAGGTGCTGCTGTAAGACATCTAGTTTCTTAATGCAAGCTGTCCCTAAACCAGCCATCAAAGTATCATATAATTTAAGCTTTTCTTTGCTAATTATTAGGTCATTAAATGTGTTCTGCCTCTTGCAAACCTAAGAAAAAAGACATGGGGAGTGTTGTAGGAGATGACTCAGAGAACCTTGAGAGAAGTCCTTTAGAGGTTGCACTGTATGTATCTACTCATGCAAACACCACAGGGCTACATTTTATTAAATAACATTGGATAGTATTCTCCACTGGTTATATTTCACTGGGGTAACCACTGCAACTGCCCAGATCCTGCAGCAAGACTTATACCAAGTTGCTTCAAATGCAGGTTGTTAGCAATTCTATTTTATGTGGGTTTTTTTGCATTGGTTTTACAGGCTTTCTGCTATTCCTGTTAGATGTTTTTTTTCAGTCCCATCTAGACCTTCTGAAATGCATACTCATACCATGAAATGAGGGAGGGGGATACTCTTAAGTGCTGTCAGCTGTTGTAAGTGGGTTGTGTGCCCTGATCTTAAAGGACCACAAAATGCAAGTCTTTAGAAATGAGGAACTCAGCTGCAGTCTATTCCCTGATGGCAAGATAGTATGTTTTTGTTAGTGGTTGTCACCTTTAGACCGTGATGTCTAAAAATTAGAGAGAAATGGAAGAGAAGGGTGTTTAGCAGGCTCATACTGGAGAAATGCTTTACAAGAATGATGAACTTGTTTGTTCTGTACATAGTAAGCATCAGGTGCCACACTGTATGTGTAAACTATGTTACTCACCATCCTGAGTTTCTGCAAAATTGTTGTGCCAGGCCTCTTGTTTTCCTGAATCTGTTTATACTGAACTTCAGATCAATGACAAAACCTCCAAAACATTTCAGATTCACCCATTACCACTGCCCAGGAGAAGATAATATGTATACATATCCAAAGCAAAATACCTTGTGCTTGTGGAGCTGGTTAAATCTCCAGATGTATATTTTGTTTGCTTTAAAGGTATTATATGAATGATATAATCTACTATATGAATAGCAAATTATGTTTCTGGAAATGTTTGTATTTTATATATTTTAGAACATCTTACTTGGCATCTAAATGCAGAACAACTTAATTTTTACTGCAATGACATGGTCATGAATAGGAGATATTGAGCAGTAGAATAGATAATGACCCATATGTAACAGTTGCTTTTAGATATACGGCCACGTTTACGGAGATTATGGGAAGGCTTCATGCGCTTCAGTGTAATTTACTAAATACAATGTGGGATGAAATTGCTGTTGTTGGAGCACAGGACAGCTTTAGAAATTAGTAGCTTGCGGCAGGAAGCCTTATGCATTCACCTGGAACAAAAAGCATTAGTATATTTAGATGATTTTTCTCTTGAAATAATTACCAAATTGTAATACATTTGACAGTGAATTCCAGTTAATTGCCTTACCATAAGAGGGCACTTGTTTTTCCAGGAAAAACTCCCTTCTGAACCTTTCCTAATAAAGTTTTGCAGATTTCTGTCCAATTTCTTCATGTGTTCTGTCTTGTCAGCAATTTTATTTACCCTCATGATGTCTTCTCCATGGAAGTACCTCAAAGTCTTTTCCATGTTCCAGCCCTGTCTTCTACTGCAGTTGTTTAATTTAGTAGTTTGTAACCTTTCCCCAACAGCCATAAGTTCTTGCATAGTTAGAGGGTCAAAAGACAGCACATATCACTGCTAGTCCAGGGGTAAACGTGTCCTCAGCACAAGCAGCCAGCAGTAATGCTGTGAAAATGTACAGGGACAAAGTCCTCTGAGCATCTCCTTAATGTGGCTCTGGCCTCTAACCAGCCTCTGGCTTTCATGAAATCTTTAGCAACAATCTCTCTGATAATACTGCATATCTGTCAAGGGTAACTGGCCAGTGGATTCAAAGAGACAGACAGGCACAAGCACAAAAGACTCATTTCTTTAGGAGAGCAGGCTAAAAATAATTTGGCCTTTAGATATCTGCAAGGTATTACAAAAGCATGGTATGTTACCACATGATTCCCTTTCCTCCCTTCTAGCCCCGGGAAAGAGTGTGTGTGTATACTTTATTATTATTTTTAGAATATTGTGAAGTATTCAAGGGTCTCTATGTAATGCTATCCAAAGCATCAGTGCATGCTGAATTTAAACTAAGATGAATGCAACTTAACTGCGAAAAGCCTGCAATTAACTTATTAAATACCTCCTGAAATGGAAGACCACATCTTTCAGTGGAAGTTATGAACACTTAATGGAGATAGCTAATAGGATTGGCCCAGCATAGTTGCAGCTAATAGTGTACAGTGGGATTTTCAAAAGCACTGAAGGAGAAAATACTGCAACAGAACTCCCATACTTAATCTTCTCATTGCTGCTAAGCTTTCATGGTATGAACCTCTAACTTATGTTAGAAAATATTCTCCTTGCTAGACTTGTGTTTTCAGGATACAAAATTGGAAATTCAGTTTTGCTAAGTGTTCTTGTTTTTGATGATAGCTTCCATATGTTGTACTGTTCAATAAATCATCAGAAGCCTGGTTTAGGTAGACATACATATATCTGAATATGAAACCAGAGTAATTCTTCATTATATTGAACAATTAAGATGGTTATGAAGTCTTAATGTAGTAGGTGATATAATCTGGATGAACAGAAACAGGAAAAGCATTGTTTTCTAGCATTTTTAAAAAGGGAGAGTGGGCCTATACAAAATCTGACTGCAGTGGCAGTTTGTACAGTATGTATGCTTGCTAGGTAAGTAGCAGGGTCCAAATTTTATATGTGTGTTCTATTTCATGACAGTTTATTTAGTTTTCATGGAGATAATTATGTTGTCACAAACTAAGGGTGAAGACTTCAAATGCAAGATAAATAGGAGGAGCACATGGACTTGCAAGCAATAAAGATGATGTTCTTTTGCTCTGTAGTAACAAAAGGCAACTGTAATCACAGCAGTGAGTGAGTTGTCTTTGCTACTAACATTGTTAGCATTCAGTATATCAGCACCCTGTATTTCATACTATGCTTTTCTATAATTTTTTGTTCATGATCATGGATAATAGTTTTCACTGGTTACATTAGAACGGGGCCAACTCTCTAGTGGGAATAAATCAGCCCAGCTGGACTGCAGTCAATGAAACTATGCTAAATTAAAGCTGAATTAAGCTGTGCTGAATTAAACCATTTGAGAGTTTGACTTCACGTTGTTCACCTACCCTGCCAAGTGATCAGGTCAATAATATAAAAAATGAGAAGACAGATGCCTGATGGATTTCCCTGCTCTACCCCCCCCCCCCCCCCAAGTAGATGCTCCCTTCAATCCTGTGAGTTATTCAAGACAATTATTTGGTCAAGCTTCTGGTTTGCCAGTTGCCCAACCAGTTCCTTGCTAAGGGTGCTGGGAACTCCTGTGTTTTAATCACCACTTTGGTCAATTAGTAGGGCAGCACTTTGTTTTACTTTTTCTTATTCTCTTTTTTTTTTTTTTCTCTCTCCTTTTTGTTCTTTCTGGGTGTTTTTTTTTTCCCCCTCCAGCCATAGTTCTTTAAGTTAATGACAAATGCTCATTAAAGAGATGGATCTGTCATGTTTCCCAAGACTATTTGCATTGTTGGTCTGTGAAATTCTTGGTTGAAATTGCTTTCAATTTTTTAACTGTTGGACTATGGCAATATTGGAAAAGAGTCTGGATAAAGCCTGAGTGCAGGCATATAGGTAAGTGAAAAGATAAACTGCAGGGCAGCTGAGTTGAAGCATGTTTGTAATCTATAGAGTCACATCTGTGTGTTATGGATTTGTTTGTGCTGTTTACCTGTCGGCCTTGTAAATCACACCTAACATAAAAATAACAAGGAATATCCCCTTTGAGCGGGTAATGGGTAATATGCTCAGATTTTTAAATTTAGAAGCTGCTCAACACCACTATAAGCAAACCATTTGATATGTGTTGTTGATCATGGTTCTAAATGTTGACAGTAGAATTTGGTTGTCTGAACACAGGCACCCAGCGCAAGCCTGCCTCAGGGCTACCAGAGTTGATGTGGGGTTTAGGAAGACCTTCATATGCTGGGTGTGTAGGAAAGATAACATAAAGACTGTAATGTAAAGACTCTCTTCTCAGTGGGTGATTATTTGTACATATATGATCTATATTGTACCCATAAAATGTCTATTTTCTATATAGTGCTTACATATGCATTAAATACATTAGTTATACATAAATCATAACAGCCATGATTGTATCTTTAAGGAGATATCTATGCATCATAGATGTGGCATACTTTATCTACTTAGATTATAAATACATGTTGAAACTCTGCCTTTTATCTATTAATTCAATGGCACTGCCTCGGTTGTGTTCTTTGTTTGACACTCACAAAAGCTTTTGTAACTTAAAACACCTGAGAGGGTTCTAGTTTTCTTTCTGTGGTTTCATGTTACTTGAGTGAGAGAGATGCTCTGGACAGTGTTGCTCTGCAAACTCGGGTTCTTTGCAGGAGCCTCAGCTGGGAGGGGGTGGGGGAAGCTGCCATGCTCCCCAGCTATGCTGGAACCCAGCCGCAGTGAGATGAGCCCACATCTTTCTCCTTCAGAAGTCCTCCCCCATTCATGTTATTCTCTGATTCTACCACCTGCTTTTAATCTGTGGGTGAAACTTATTGCTCCTGTTGATCTCTCATCTCCTTATTTTGTTTTATTAGCTTCTAAAGTATATGGTAATTAAAATGAGAGAATAGCAACTTAACAATAAACAGAAAATTCCTTCGCATTGCCTTTTTTTTTTTTCCACTCATAGTTGTTTTTCTTACACCCGCTTTTCACTGTGGATGTCTCCTCCTTTTTGTTTTTTTTTTTTTCTTCAATATTATGTCTTGACTTTAGCCTTTGTACTGGAATCTTGCTGTTTCCATCCTACAGTGATTTTTTCCCCATCAGAATACACATTTAAGAAACTTTTCAGTTTTCTTTGCAAACTAGACTCAGTGACTCAGAACTGAGCACTGAGCTTTCTGAATTGTATTTGTCAACTAGTAGAGCAGTGGAATCTCATACCATTTAATGCAGTTCAGATTTTCTGTCCAGAAGTTAGTTATGCTGTTATATATGTTAGTTATGACCTTGGAAATGTTCAAGAATATAAGAACTGTGTGAATTTTTGAAGAGTATATTTCTAAAAATATTGTTTTCTTATTGTGATGAGATTTTAATAAATGCATTTCCAAAGTTACCAGCTAATCTGTGTGGGTGGTTATTGAAACCTGTCTTCCACAAACCATAAGTACTAAATATTAAGGCCTTCCCCTGTGGAAACCCACAAAGTGTATCTTATCCTTCTGAACTTCCAGTGGGGTTTTCAGTGCTGGCCATGTGAGAAAAGAACAAAGGTCTCAGCTGGATTTCTTTGTCTTGGAATTTGAAGTTGAAGTCAGCCATATCCCACAGAGACATTTGCTCACTTTAGGGTTGCATGCATTGCTTGATCTATTAGTGAACTAGGATGGCAGGTCTGAAGGTGCAGGTTCAAGTCATTGTTTACATGATGAAGCACAAGAATATGAATAGTGGATTCACTCATTTTCTGCTTGCAGAACATGTGATTATGTCACAGAGTAGCACAACTCAAACCCAGGCAGTAATGCCTTGTTAAAAAAGAAAGATCCTAAAAGTTGAACTAAGGTCCATTAGCAGAGCTGAGCGGAAACCTGCGATACACTAAGTCTTGCACAGGCTTTGTATTTCAGACTGTTATTTTTTCTACATTACTTCTGCAAGGAGTACAAAAACAGATATTGCATACAAAAGCTGTATATCCTAAAACAAAAGTATTTCTAAGACTATAAGAATCTGAGATTTTTATTCACATGTATCACAAAAGACAAGAGCTCAGGAGATGCTAAGCATCAGTATCATGAAGAAGGTGGACAGAGATGCACACCACCCCCCACCCCTTCCCCGGCAACCTAAAAGCAGAAGCTATTGTAGAGTCCTTATTTTGTTCTTTAAAAAGCTAGAAAGACAAATTTGGTCATTCACTTCTGTGCCTTAGTGAGTCTTTGGCACTCCCAAAATGTGGTTTCCCTTCCAAGATTTGATGCTAATGCATCAAATCAGAACACCAGTTAAAATTCTCTGATGGTGGTCATTGTTGTGTCTGCTACAGTTAGATTGGGGTATCTATCAGACCTTCAGGTTATTTAATCCTATTGAATGACACTGTGAGATGTAATAATTGATTTATTCAATGTTCTCTGGCTTGCATTTATACTGTCTACCAAAGGATTCCTAGGTCCTAACACTTGTATTCAGAGAATTTCAAAAGGCTCATAGGGGATGACAATAACTCAGATTATACCAAGGGACAACTTCTGTGCCTGAAAATCTGGGATAGTTAGTAGAGTGCTTCAGTGTCCTCAGAGGTCAAATTAACCACAGCGTGTTGTATAGATGCTGTTACTTTGTTTGCAGATCAAATACCCTTCCTTTTGGTAGACCTTCAGAATGGAGCATTTTGTGAGAATGTTCCTTGAAGCTTCCCAGTAAAGACAATGATTTAAAAAATGAATCTTTTTGATAGGGTTTAACCTTTCATGGCAAGAATGTGTTAATGACAGTTCTTCCCCTTAGCAACTTCTTCTGGAAAGATAAGCTTAGAAGCTGTTCTCTGCCTTTATTTATCAATAAAAATAAAAATTCAGTGGACTATGGTCCAGTGGGAGTGTGGAGGAGAGAAGTAGCTTTAATGTTAGGACTTAAATTATTAGGATTATACTTTTCCTTGGCCATTATTTTTCTTAAAACAAAAACCAACCACAACAACAACAACAAGTGACAAACTGAGAAAAAAATATGAAGCAATGTCAAGGCTTGTCACTCTTATCAGCTCTAGGAGGGTTAGGCTTTCAGATCCTGGAACTGTTTTCTCCCAGCACCCTGCCTTCTCCATCCACAGTGCGTTCACTGGAGGCAGAAGGATTTTTTTTTTTCTTTTTTAATTTTGGATGCTGAGGAATTGTGCCAGGTTGAGCTGGCA